>NW_024870822.1:3562500-3692500 GCF_019054845.1 Dipodomys spectabilis | reverse complement strand
ACTTTGAATAACAGAAAACACACCAGTAGCTTAAGTAAATAAAGGTATGTATATTTCATAGACTAAATGTATATAAATTTTTCATAATAAATGTGCAGGAAGGTAATTGCAAGCTTTTGGAATCTCTGAGATTCGCTGGTTTTTTTCCTCATGCTTGTTGCTTTATGACTGGAAAAGGACTGCAGCTTGGGGTATTGAAGCCATAATCAAGAATGAAGGAAAAGGTCAGAAGAAGGGACATGTCTCTTGTTAACAGGAAAGTAAACATTTTCTCCAGAAGCACAACCCTTACCTACAGAAGGCTTCTCATTCTAGAAATGACCTCTGAGTCAGCCAGTCAGTATTATCTGCCAAAAATACAATTTTGTTTCTTGTAATAAGTTCATGAGGTGGAAGACTAGTTTTTATTAGTTTTACTTTGTAAAAGAAACAGATTGGGGGCAGTAAGTGATGCCAGAGCCATACGTATGTTTAGTGATGACAAAAATGTAGTTACTAGTGATTATATATATGCCTGTTATGCATTGGACTTCATACACTTTACATATGTTGTATCGTTTCCTCTATCTGTAGTCCTAGGGGTCAGCTTTCATTTTATGGATATATTATGTTGGATAACAGACCTGAGATAGAGACAGCTATGGATAGAATTTGCCTAGCTTTGCAAAACTAGCTGTAGCAGAAACGGGATTCAAACCTTACTTCTGCACAGTGTCAGCCTGGTCCCCATTTTTCCCCTTCTCCCTTTTTTATTTTGCTGGTCCTGGGGCTTGAACTCTGGGCCTACGTACTGCCCCTGAGCTTCTTTTGCTCAAGGATAGCACTCTGCCACTTGAGCCACAGCTCTACATCGGGCTTTCTTTGTGAGGGACGGGGGAGTAGTTATTGGAGATCGGAGTCTCACAGACTGTCCTGCTCAGGTTGATTTCAATTCATAATTTTCAAATCTCAGCCTTCTGAGTAGCTAGGATTACAGGCATAAGCTGCCAGAGCCTCGTCCCCTTTCTGCCTTTTAACTATCAACGTTTTGTTCCTATGGATCCAGTAGCTGCCATCTCACTGACTTTGCCCGGAGCCCTTGAAGCTACCCCATGCCCCTGTTACTCCTTTTAATTTACGTGACTCATTCTTGTTTCTTCATTATTGCTTTTATGGACACAGAATCCAGCAACACATTATTTTAAATGTCCTCCTATTATGAATGCATTTCCTTTCATTGTAATAGTACCAACTATAATGAATACATTTGTTTCTGTGCAGATGTCAGTGGTGTTTTCTATGCTTCATTCTAATTTATGTTAGAAAATGAATACTTAAAGTATTGCCGAGGCTCCCATTACTCCAGAGGAAATGAGGGGTGCCCTGTGTATGTGCATATGGTTTTGCATTCATGCAGCAGATAGAATGTTTTGGTCAGAATAAATTGTGTGCCTGAAATGAGTCTAGGCCTTTCCTGGAAGGGCACATTGAAGGTAATTTGCTTCAGCATATCAGCAAACCTGTGCAAGCAGGTTTCTTTGTGAATGAACATTTGGTCCATTTATTAGTAGGCACAAATTGTACTCAGATTTTGTTAGGAGGATTCATGTTTGAGGTTGCCCCAATATCTTCTTACCCTCGTGCACAACCACCATAGGTTACTAATAGGCTCAGGGCCAGCAGTCACCCTGTCAATCAGCCATTAGCTGACAGCTTTCAGTATTCAGGGTGAAGAGTGAGACAAAAGTTCACTTGAAAGCAGAATGTGCTAGGATTATGTGAATTAATCTTTATGGTGAGAACTGTCCCAAGACGTAGACCATGCAGCAGGCACTAAGCTCTGGATTGTGCAGGTGGTAGCTTCATGTGAAAGGAGCTAGGGAACACATTTATCCAGGAATGACCTTCTTTGTGGAGGCCATAAAGCTATAGATATGTAGCCTGTGTATAGCTCTGTAAGACATTCTTAGTGGAATACCTTAGAATCAGTGTGTGTGTGTGTGTGTGTGTGTGTGTGTGTGTGTGTGTATTGTGCACTAGTGTGCTTGTCAGGCATACTCTTTTGGAGGCTTAGAATCTCAGCACTTATTTTTTGCTGGTCTTGGGGCTTCAGTGAGGCCTGGGTGCTATCTTTGAGCTTCTTTTGCTCAGGGAGAGTGCTCTATCACTTGAGCCACAATGTCACTTCTGGCTTTTTTGAGTAATTTATTGCAGATAAGAATCTCATGGGCCGGGCGCCGGTGGCTCATGCCTGTAATCCTAGCTACAGAGGTGGCTGAGATCTGAGGATCACTGTTCAAAGCCAGCCCAAGCAGAAAAGTCCATGAGCTCTTATCTCTAATTAACCACTAGAAAACCGGAAGTGGTGCTGTGGCTCAAGCAGTAGAGCGCTCACTTTGAGCTTAAGAACGCAGGGACAGCGCCCAGGCCCAGAGTGCAAGCCCCATGACCGAAAAAAAATCACATGGATTTTCCTGCCTGGGCAGGCTTCGAACCATGATCTTCAGATCTTAGCCTCCTGAGTAGGTAGGTTTACAGGCATGAGCAACTTGTGCCTGGCTGAGGCACTGTCCCTGAGTTCAAGTCCCAGGACTGGCAAAAAAAAAAAAAAGTTCTGGAAATTAAAAAGGCAGAGAGTTGGTGGTTTACAGAATGTAAGATGTAAGAACATTTTACATTGTATTACATGTTTATAGCATACCTTTCCAGAAAAATCTTTTAAATACATAGGAGTTGTCCCCAATAAAGCTGGCTTCTCCACTTAAGACTGCTGTCTCAGTAATTACAAGGCAAAGCAATGATGAATAGTGGTTGAAAACCAAAAGTAGAATGTGTGTGTTTGTATATATAGATGCATGTGTGTATGTAAATTTGTATATACACATATTCAATCACTACACATATTAGGGGACCTGAAAATGCTTATTCTGCCTTTACCAACAAAAAAATAAATACCTGTTGAAAGCCAAGAACTTTTCTAAAATTTGGCTTGAAGCAAAGTAAAATTCCTCTCTTGAACTTTGAAGTAATCTAAAATCTCACCAGATTTTTATTGCTGAAAACCTACTACCAAAAAACTAGATTGTAGATTTTTCATGTCTCACTTTGTCTTTCACAGAGAGTGCTCTCTTCTCTTTGAGTCTTTGAAGCCTTTAATTTTTATGTCACCTGACTCCATGTCAATAGCTGGAAGACAGGCTTGGAAGAACTGGTTTCCTCAATTCTATCTAGAGGTATAAGCCTAGATAAAAACAGTGTAGTCATCTTTTATGAAGTTGTTATTTTTTGCTTCTTTTATGCTAAGGAGCTACCAATACTTGTCCTCTACTGAAAAGCTTACTATTTTATAGAAATTCTGTAATATTAAATATACTGTTTGGGGGGAAGAGGGAAGGGATTAGTTAAGATGAAAATGACTAGCTGTGAATTGAAACTCTGAGTCACACAATTTCCATTTTTGTGAATCTTAATAGTATTGCAGGCTACATCCTTTGTAAGAAAAACAGCAAGAGGCAAAACCAATCAGAGCCCTGCATGTCTGGGCAGTCTGCTACATCATTCATCATTTCCTTAGGGATAGTGATTTGAAGCACATTTTCTTTTTGCCCTGGGCAGGGTTAGTCTGGCTTCAGTCTAGAAAGCCTTTGAAAAGGATGCAGAAATGAGGACTCATGAAGCAGCTACCCCTTGCCCTGCAGCATGAGTTTCAGGGTTTTGTGGACAGAGCACAGAAGGCAGATGCAGTTTACCACCAAAACAGCTTTGTGTCAGAATTGCAGAAGACCAAAACCTGAAGAGAACTTCTGGTCCATATGCTTCTATTGGGATCAGACCTCATGGTTTACAAAGAGGAGCAGGGACAGCACAGTGACATCCTGATTCTCCCATCAGTTCATTGCTGTCTGCTCAGTTAAACTGGATCAGCCTGAATTTTACTCAAGAGCTGCCCATCTTAAGAAGTCTTTGCAGGTGTGCCTGCAGGGGACTATATAACTAGAAACAAATCCATTGTGTGAGTTCATTCTACAGATATCCTTGCCACCTTGAAATCATCAGGATTCCCTACCATCTATATAGGTAGTATGGATCATGCTCTCTAAATAATGGTACTTACAGTCTCTGTAAAATGACTTATGACTGCATAAGATAACTGAACCATATGGAAGAGGAGCAGTCCCTGATATATTGTTCTAGATATGTAGTACTAGTAATGCTTTAATAGTTAACTCTTTAGTGTTTAAAATTTTGTAACGTAGGTTTTATTGGATCCTTCCTACTGATGAAGATACTAGAACTAAGGGGAAAGTGACCTTCACAAATTTGCTTTGGTTACATACCTTAGTTTCCAAACCTTTTAGATGGTATCAACAACAAGGAGATGCAAGAAAGATTCATCAGAGACTTCATTAGCTCACTTCAGATTGATAGGTTAACATTTGCTTTAATTAGATGGACAGGAAAAGCCACTAGAGACTCTTGCCACCCCTTCTACTTATTAACCTAGTCACGATGCAGACCTGGCAAGAATACAGTCAGCTCAAACCTTCTTTGTAGTGGAAAAACACAGATTTTGCAGTTGGCCAAATACGTGTTCCACATTGTTTAAGTAACTTACCTCTCTGAACTGCAGTCTTTGCATCTGTGAAATACAATCATGGCTTCTTCACAGAGATGCAATACTAATAGGATAAGAAAGGATATAGGAGTACTGATACATGTTCATTGAGTAAATGTTTAAAAATACATAGTTGCTTAAAATTTTACCTTACCATTTGTGTTGGCAAAAGGTTTCTCAGGTACCTTTTACTCCATAGCAGGAAAGTGGTTGGAAGATAACTGTTTTCTTCAGTTTCCCAAAGATCCATTCTTTTGAATCAGCTTTGTTTTTTAAGTTATGGGTTTCCCCTCCATGGTAGGAAGGAGGCAGATGCTTTCCCTTCTGCCCTCTCCATCCTCTCTCTTGAGTATTTTCTTACCTCCCTCTTGGGATTTCCTTAAATGCTTTTAATGGGTGCTTGACACTAGAAAGATATTCCCAGCAGGCATTCAATTTGTATTTTCTGCTTGTTGCTTGATATGAACTGACCTCTTAGAAAGCTGTACTTGCAGGCAAAAAGATGGGAAGAGAGAGCTAGGCTCTGCTCCAGCAAAGGGACACTGCATCCCTGAGCTCTGGCAGGGAGCTGGAGGAGTGACTGTGAAGGCGCTTTCCTTTCTTCTACCACCTTGGCCCAGTGTCTGCAGAAGTTTCTGGAAGTATTGTTGGCAGAGGATTGTGTTAAAGGCAAACTTGGATATTCTTAACACCAGCCAAAGCATAAAGCAAGACAAAAATAAAGGTAATAAACACAGGGAGTTAGCAGTATACTTTGTTAGTGTCCTGTTATTTGAGAGGAAATGGTCTGCCTTTAGGAACACACTACATACTGTTAGAAACAGCCACTCACAGTTCCATGGCTTGCTACTTGTGACCTATACTGCCACCCTTCTCTGCCTTCACCACAAGAAGGTGATTGAGATTCAGGAAATGAAGGAAAAACATGAATCCTTTGTATCTTCATTTCACAAATCTTAGACACACCACTGTCAGTCAGTGATAGAAGTGATGAATGGGGTATATACTCTCAAGCTGTAGCTTGCTGATTAGAAGAGGAAAAACTAGATATCCATTCCAGGTTAATATCACTGCAAGAGATACTTGCAGCAATGGGCAGTCAGTGCCTAGGAAATGAATTTAACAGTGTTTCTTGCCCAACCTTTAGTCTTTTTGCTTTATCCCAAAGCACTCAGCAAAGACTTTTTCAAAGAGGCTTCCAGTGTCCCATTATGATTCACAGCCTCCACTCTCAACCCCTCCAGAGAATTCATGTGGCATACTATATCTTGGCCTTTGTAATCAAATCATGCTAAGTACTGCCTACGCACACTCTTCTCAGGGCTCTGATGCCAGCCTTGTCTCTGCATTAGTAGTTCATGTATATGCCCTTGATTCAGGCTGCTTCCAGCTAGCTGATCTCACCAGTCCTTGATCCCGAATTTCTCTTGCAGGAGTTCTCCTTATTCTTAGAAAGAGGACCCCAGTTCAGTGAGCCTGAAGATGGTTGACCAACAAGTTAACTCTAGGCTGGAGTGGTTGGCACAATGTTCATAAAAATGCAAGAGTCAAAGGCTGGGGTATGATTTGGAAAGAGAAAAAGAATGTCAGTACTCTATACTGGAGCAGCAAAGGCCTTTGTTTTGAGGTGCTGCTACAGCTGTTGAAACTGCCATTGTGATGGAGGA
The DNA here is from genome assembly GCF_019054845.1 of Dipodomys spectabilis. Lineage (NCBI taxonomy): Eukaryota > Metazoa > Chordata > Mammalia > Rodentia > Heteromyidae > Dipodomys > Dipodomys spectabilis. Next base: position 3,686,239 of record NW_024870822.1, on the reverse strand, counting down.
GTTTAGAACTGAAGCTGCCACAGAGATTGAAGGTTTATGTCTGAATTTCTTTAATATTGGAGAGGAGCAGAGTTTGAAGAGAAGAGGAAAAGAGAGGGAGATTTAATCATGGAATTCTACTCATGATGTTATAAAAGAAAGAGAAAGGGAGGGGGAAAAAGACTAGTATGAAATTCTGTTTTGGGGGCTTCTTTGCTCTCTTTCAGACACTTTTTACATTCCTGTACTGTTTACCCTGTGGGTAAGAGTACTACTTAGAATGATTTTGTGATGATTTGTGCCATTTAAAAGAAACAAGACTTAAGAGTTAAGAACCACCTAGACCAGTGGTTCTCAGCCTTGTTTGCTAGGCCCTTAATTTGGCCCTATTTTCAAAGCCTGTTCTTCCCATCACCTTCACTGGGCAAGAAGAGACAAGTGATTAGCTGCCCAAGGCAGTAGGCCCATTAGGGCTCATAGCACTGTGAGAATTCAGACCCTGGCTGAAGAAGCAGATTGGAAAGGAAAAACATCTTCTCTCTCCAGTCGGATATTAAACAAATAGTTCCACAGGCTGGGCTTTAATTTCTGTACACATGATTACTACTCTTTGTAACTTCTTTTTCCTTTCTTGCATATGTTTTAGCCAAGAGCCCTAGAAATAGATTTTACAGAAGAGTGGCTTTATTTCATCAAAGAGGATTTTTTTTAATTTTAAAACAACCCTCTCAGAGAATTCTCTCTTTTACCTAAGTGGTTGGCTGAAATATTTTTTTATTATAATACCTCTCCCTTGCTACCACTACCCTTCTCTGTTGGGCTGAGTGAAAAATTACAGTAGAATATTTGAAGTAGAAAAGCAAAAGATACATGCAGTCTGTAAACTTCTTAGTGCTGATTAGAAGACCCATCTGATGTGTTAACTCTTCAGTATTAAGCTTGAGTTTTGTTGAGACTTAAAATGTAAAAGCATTAGGACTCAACTAATACAAGAGGAATAAGAAAACAGAACAATTACGTGATGTAAGTCCAGGGGGTGCCAAGCCACTGTCTTCCAGATCATTTAATGAGAGAACCTGTCACTAGATAGCATTTTTCATGTATTAAATGCTTTTATGTTCAGGAAGAACCTGGGCTTATTGACTCCAGATAACAAAAAAAAGGAGACTGAAGCCTAGGGAAGTAAGTTTTGTGTAGGGATACTCAGTAAGTGGAAGAACTGGGTTTGGGTTCAGATCTTGGTTTCTCCTGAAATACACTTCCTGCTCCTCTCCTTAGTGTGTTGAAAGACAAGAGTCAAGGATTTTGAAAGCAGGGAGCTTTGCCATCCATATTGTTGACAGATATCCTTGAGTTAGGCAATCTTAGAGGGCAATTTGGCCTTAGTTCTAAGAGATGTATTTATTCCCCTGGTGCTCTTTTGGGTATTTGAACTATACTCTCTGACTGGGCCTTGTAAAATTGGTCCAGTAGAGAACTACTCCTTTCCCAGATGTCATAAATTCATCTCATAACACCTGATTTATCTTGAAACTGAACTATAGACAGGTTCTTCTGCATATAGATGAGAAGATCTGAAGTGGTAGGATTATGTCATTTGGATGTCACCACAAATCTGAGAGGTAGGAAAAATGCATCTTTAATAATCCTTGTCTGCTTCTTTCAGCATCCTTTACTTCCTAGTACTGACTCTTTAACAATGGTCATTTGTCCTTCTCCAGCAGAACCTAATCATGCACCACTGTTATATGGGAATTTGATTGTGAGATATAGAGAGGCCACATTTTGAGAGGTAGAATGGGGAGTCTTTATTAGAAAGCCAGTGACTGCGAGGAGATACACGTCCCTAGAGAACATGCAGCCGCTAATACGCTTAATACTGTTAAAAAAAAAAAAAAAAACTGAGCCATGAGGGTAGAAAAGCAAAGAAAGAAAAGAAAAACAATCTCAACACACCTGATCAACTCTAATGGAGAGCCATGGTGACCTGAGGAAATTCAGGAGACAAAAGGCATGGCAAAATAAGGTGGCTGAGTTGGTCAGGGCCTAAATAGGGTCATGGGCCGGGGGCAGGGTCACAGGAAGTTCTAGAGTCTTGCCAGTTCATGGCACAGGACTGGCAGGTCCAGTAACCTGTTGTCCCAGTCCCCACCCTGATTCAAATTCAGGCATGCCCATCACCTGGGAGTAGGACTTCACTTTATCCACCAAGAAGCCAAGATGGTACCAATTAGTCTCAATTCCTTATCATCTACCAAGATGGCACTGTTTAGATCCAGTATCCGTATTTCACCACCTCATCCCAGCAACTTCACAGATTACAGCTGGGTCACTCAGTGACTCATCCATTGCTTAGATGGAACTTTCTACGTATACTACCATGTGCATGTGTATATGTATGCGTGTGCATCCATATATATATATATATATATGCATAGGCATATACTATTCCTTGGGCTTGAATTTAGGGCCTAGGTGATGTCTCAGAGCTTTTTTGCTCAAGGTTAGCACTCTACCACTTGAGCCACAGCTCCACTTCCAGCTTTTTAATTGTTAATTGGAGATGAGAGTTTCACGTACATAACTGCCTGAGCTGCCTCGTAAGTAGCTAGGATTACAGACATGAGACACCAGTTCCCGATATATTTTACTTCTACCAGTGTCCACGACACTGACTTTCGAGCACTGTGCTTTGTTCAGTCAAGATTACATAATGACCAGAGATGAAAGGTAACAATGTTCAGTCTCCCTTTGTCTTCCCTCCCCCTACATTTCTTCCCCCACCTCCCTGCTTTAGCACTCCTGTTTGGAATTGTCACATGTTTGGGATCATCTAGTGATGACTACACTGGTCCTGGCTTCATCTGATAGCAGTAAACTGTAATCCAAAGAGAGCCTCTGGTAAGACTGGTTGGAAGTAATTGGAACTACATTCATCTCTTCCACTACTAAACCTATTGCCTGTATCTTGAGCTTTTGGAATATTGGGGACAGGGGTTAAAGGGGCCTAGTTTTCTTACCTTTTTTCCTGGGGAGATACATGACAAGAATGACTTTTGCAAGGGGAGAAATAGCTGAGTAGGAAGCAGGAACTAGAATGAGGCCCTTCTGTTCCCTTCATCAGATGTATATACTGTAGTCATCGTTGTCTTGCAAAGACATGCTGGAAGAGATTCCTGGCTAATACATAAGACACTTCCTCATGGTTTCTATTTTCTCCATTTGAGACTTCTCTCACTGTCTCTGGCCTGGGCCTCAGCCTGGACAAGTGAGTGGCGATTTGGCAAAGAGAACCCCCTTTACTCCAGACACGCATTATCATCACAGTATTGTCACAGAAGCTCCTGTGTGTCACTTCCAAGCTGAGTCTCAGATGTGTACTAATGATAAAATCACATTTGAGCTGCCTGATATAGTCCCTCCTCCACTAAGGCTTTATATTGAGTTAACCACTGGGTGTTTTTTTTTTCCCCTGAAACATCTGTTTGTGAGGCCTCAGGGAGTATAGTACAGAACACAGTTCTAGTATTTTAAACATAGCCTTTGTTCTCGTTTTAGAGTGCTGGTGTAGAGTAGATGCCATATGGAGTCCTGACCCCCTTCTATTCTTTCCCATCCATTTTCGTCCATTTTCTTGGGAGACCCTTTAGATATGACCATGGAGGGAAGCACGAACAGCTGCTAATGAGTCACTCTTTCCTCTTAGTCTACTCAAGCATGCTTTATCTCTACTCATTCTGAACTTTTCACAGCTCTCTGACCATGCCAAGCTGTTTGACATCTTCAAAAATTTATTCAAGCTGTTCCTTCCACCTGTCATGCCCTCTTCCTAGCCCTGATATGTTACTGGAAAATACTAATCCATCTTCTAACATGGAGTAATAAAGTCACTTCTTATTCTGTAGGTGGAATTCACTTTTTTTTTTCTTATAGCAAATAGGGTGCTTTCTTTGCAGACTGTGAAGTCTTGAGGGTAGAAACCCTAACAGATATACCTCTATTCTGTCACCTTCATGAAGTAGGGGCTCAGTTACCGTGAGACAAAGAGAAGTGATTGGCTTCCAGATACTAAGTTGTAAAACATATAAAAGCATTTATAGGCTTATACCTATAAATCCTAGCTATTTAGTAGACTAAGATCTGAGCATCCCTGTTCAAAGCCAGCCAGGACAAAAAAGTCCATGAGACTTAGCACCATTTAACCAGCAAAAAAGCTGGACTAGCAGCATGGTTCAAATGATAGCATGTCAGCCATGAATAAGAAAGCTGAACAAGAGTGAAGGTCTTGAGTTCAAGCTCTAGTACCAGATATCATAAAACAAAAAAGTTGAGGGGGGGCAGGATATGGGAAGGGATAGAAAGGGGAAACAAAGGAGGAAGCAACAATGCTTGATAAGAAATGTACTCATTATCTTGCCCATGTAATTGTACGGTATTTTTATAATAATAATAAAAAAGTTGAATTTAGTTGAGTCTGATGACTTATTAGGAAATACATTAAACACATTAATATCTATTATCTCATTCAGTATTAATTTTAAGTAGATGTTGGTATTTTCCCCTTCCTGAATTGTCCCTCCATGTGTCTATTATTCTTTATCCTACCATCCTGCATTTATTTATTTGTTTATTTGGCTAGTACTGGAATCTGAACTCAAGGCTTTGCACTTGCCAAGAAAGCACTCTACTATGTGAATCACATCTCCATCCCTAGCTTTATTTTCTCCATAGGATTTTTTAATATCTGAGATTATTTGCTTTACTCATTTATTGTCTTCTCATCAGAAATTACCTCCCATGAGAATAAGTACCATATCATTTTGTTTTACTGCTATAATGCCAGCACCTATTAAAGTATTTTAATACATATTGCATGTGCCCAATAAATTATTTTTTCACTAAATGAGCAAATGAACCTATGACTCCTTATTTACAGATAAAGCAGCGGAGGCCACATAGCTTCCCGAAGTCACACCAACTCATTTAGAAGGACTTAATTAGGAGTCCTCGTCTTATTTCTAAGTACTAGTCTTATGTCTAAATAGATGATCGTAACATATTACACTGTCTCTCTTAGGAGTTCTCCAGTAGACAGCTCAGTTCTCTTTGGAGAAGATCTGCTTCCTAATGAGAAGTACTTTTTGCCTTTCCCACCTTTTACCTCACCAAGCTAAATGATAAATACTGTGTGTCAGCCACCAAGTGTGTCCTGAGTGCCAGGCGTGTTGCTAAACACTGTGTGAATAAGAATCAGGCTCAGCGTCCAAGGAGCACAAAAAAATGGCAGCGACTGGCACTTTAATTCTAACCACGCTGAGGCATGCTGAACACCTGAGCCCTGAAGGTGCGAGGGCATAGTGGGGATCTATCAGACTGCTTCAGTCACCAGTTCCCTGAAGGCAGGCAAGGCAACATCATCTCCACTCAGTTCAGATTCCGTTCTCCAGTGGTGCAAAGTGAAAATCAGCTGAAGGCATTAAAGGTATTCTCTGTGCAACCAAATAAAAAGACAGACTTTGATGCTTCTTGCTTCAAGGAAGACAAGGCTGAAATTGACCCAGAGAGACACTATCCTAAGTCTAGAGGAATATGTCTTGGTGGTAGGCCTTTTGCATAGCTATATTCTCTGGAGCCCACAAGAACCAAAATGAAAATCTGAAAGAAATGACCACCTTCTAGCTAGGTTACATCAGGAAGAATTTCTAACGTTGTAAAAACTGAATAAAATCTAACTGCAGTTTAAAAGAAACTGTTGGGCTGGGTGCTGGTGGCTCACACCTGTAATCCTAGCTACTCAGAAGGCTGAGTTCTGAGGATAATACTTCAAAGCCAGCCTGGGCAGGAAAGACCTGGAGACTGATCTGCAATTAATTACCAGAAAACTGGAAGTGGCACAGTGGCCCAAGTGGTAGAGCGCTACCCTTGAGCTGAAGAGTTTAGGCACAGCACCCAGGCCCAGAGTTCAAGCCCCACAACTGACAGAGAGAGAGAGATTGTTGGGATTTCCCTAACATGGAGTTAGTGGTCTCCAAACAATTGGAGTCTGTGAAGACCTTGGAAAATCTTTAGTAACTGCAAAGTTTACTACCTCTGCTACTGGTATTGAGGCATTACCTAGAACCTGGCTAGATAAATGCAGTCAGGCTGACTTGACTCATCAGAGTCTCCTGTGATAGATAGGCTTTGATTATAGTTCCAGCTTTGTGTAGTTGTGAAACCTTAAGATGTCATTTATCTGCTTTTTGTTTTCATCATCTGTAAAATGCAGTGTTAGTGCTCTTACACAGGATTATAATGAAAACTGAGCGTAAATATGTTGATGAAGTGATTAGTTTGGTATCTAACAAATAGTAACAGTATCTACTTAGTATTTGTAATGTTTATCCTTTTTATGGACGTCTAAAGAGATACCCTATTCATAGTGCTAATGTATGCTGCAATGAGATGTTGAAGCTTAATTGTATGCATAGTCACTAGAGTTTAACCCAGCTTTCCTACTTCTTGTGCTGTACTTCAGCTAGCACTGCCTCTGGAGGAAAGAGGCAGATCTCCATCTTGGCCTGGATGACTTACTGCCATCCTCACCCCTCTCTTTCCAATTTCACACTTGTCTCGAGAACAGCTTATAGCTAGACTCTATAAAGCTTTAGAAGTTTCTAAATGTGTAACTCTTCTAAGGCAGGCCACATGAGAACATTTCCTCATGGTGATGAACTGGTTCTTCTGTTTTTCTTGATGGGGAGGTTGGACACAAGCTTGCTTCTTTTGTGTCCTCAATGACAACATTATTGCCTATCTGCCAACATCTATCCCTTACTAGTAAGATTTGTTGTTTTCTTGTTTGTGATACAGCATTTTAATCCATATTGAATGCCCTAGCAGTTATACATGCTTGGTCACTCCTAGGACAATTAGAAAAAATTTGGACTCTGTTTATATAGAAGCAAACTATGTAAAATCCTTGTGTAGTATCCCTACAACCAGTTGATGGCCAGTGGATTTGCTGGGCAAGTTTCTTAGACCACTAATACTTTGTAGCTCATTCACTTATTCATTCATAACTACAAAAATGGATTTATTGCACTTCTATTATGTGACAGGTCTTATGCCAAGCTTTTTAAAAAAATATTATTATTAGGTAATTGTACAAAGGAACTGTAATTTAAGAAACCAGTTTATGATTACAATATATCTTGATAATTGTCACCCCTTTCAACATTCTCACCCATCCTTCCCTTACCCAACTCTTCCCTCACTCTTTAATTTTGTAGAATATACATTGGATTCTTGTCTGTGTTTTTCACCCTTCTCTTTATTCATCTACCACTTTCCCTTTGACCTCACTCAACCCCTTTCCACTACCAGCTCCCTGGTGTTTTATTTTGCTGAACTTTAATTTTGGCTTTCTGAGGAATTACATTATTTGAGATCTCCCTCGAGTCTACTGTATTTCACTTAATACATTTGTCTACACTTGCATACCACCTAGTGTATTTACTTATGAATTTATAAGCTAAATCTAGCTTCCACATGAGGGAAACCATGAATCCTTTGTTTCTTTGGGCCTGACTTACTTAACATAATTTTTCCAAGTCTTTCCATTTCTTTCCAAATGATACAATATTCTTTCTCATGGATGAGTAAAAATCTATTGTGTATAGTTTGCTCATGGTTAGATCATGGTTATGGGCTTTTGGAAGGACAATGATGTTTAAAGTGCTGTGATCATTACCTAATATCAAGGGTTCCAGCTCAGTATAACAGCACAGTCGAGGCTGACTGCCTATGTCAGGTTTTGCCATGGTAAAGTTATTCTTCGTGTGTGTTGGGAGAGGGGTGCGCGGGGGGAGGGGGTTGGATCTGGACAGATTCCATACCTTTGCTATAGTAAATAGTGCGCAATATACATGGATGTGCTGGTGGCTTTACTGTATCCTGGTTTGCTTTTTATATATACTCCAACCACTCTATATACATTAATCTCATTTAACACTCTCAACAACTTTGCCAAGTAGTTATTGTCTTCCATATTCAAAAAAAAAAAAAAAAAGCTAGGCACTCAAAATCCCATAGCTAGTAGGTGGTAGAGCTGTGACTCAAACATAGGTGTTTCTAACTCCTAAATCTATAATATTCATAACCCTTAGCCATATAAGTAGTCTGTCTTCCAGCTTTCTAAAGCTGTTGAACCTCATCACACAGTCATCAAAGCTATTGAGGTACACATATGTGCATACTCATGCAAGTATACGTACATACCACTGTTCATATAGAGACTAGTGTCAAAAGTTTGTTAGTTAATCTTTTCTCATTCCTTGGTAACTTGTAGAGAGGCTGTAGCTTGAGGCAATTAGAAATTTGAAGTCCAACATTTTATTAAATCTTATATTTAAGATACCTGTTAAGAAAACTGCTCAAGAGAGATTCAGTTTCCATTTGGTTTCTATTATTCATATACCAAAAGAAAATGAGGAAAATGGGTCAATTTCCTGAAGATCAGGAAGAATAGAAGGTAAAACCTCAAGGCTATTTTCTTCTTTTCACCCCTTACCCCTTTGAGTTGCCTGGATCCTAATAGAGGGTTTGGGAAACAGAAGATCATCATCAAGATCAGCAGTGCTTGGGGAGGAAAGGGAGCTTGAGAACAAAGGGCCAACTTAAAGGCAGAGAAAAAGGAAACTTATTACCGCTAAGACATTCTGCTCTGAAGTTCAACAGGAAACCATGTACATGGAGGTTATTTCCAAGAGGAAAAGCAGACAGATGTGTGTTTGTATATGTACACATATGTGGTCACACATGATTCCCATGATTGGTTAGCTTCCAACAGGTTTTGAAGCTGACCATTGTAATTGACACACGAAGATTTCTGGAGGAGGACATTTTAACAATATTGTATCAACTACCCTTAAAAAATATATCTTCCCTGATGCTGGTGGCTCACACTATAATCCTAGCTACTCAGGAGACAGATCTGCTAAGGATTGCAGTTCAGAGCCAGCCTGGGCAGGAAAGTCATAGAAACTTATTAGCAACCAAAAAGCTGGGATTGAAGCTGCAGCTTTAGTGGCTGACAACCAGCCTTCAGTGAAATAGCCAAAAGATAGAGCCCATTTCCTGAGTTCAAGCCTCAGTCCTAGAATCAAATGCTTCTTCAAGGAGCAAAATGTATAAATTTAAGGTAAGCCTGGAGAATCTTGTATGTCCGGCAAAAAAAAAAAAAAAAGAATATGTCAAGAAGCAGCATAGGAGCTAAACAATTTCACCAAAATAAGATTTAGGGTATAAAACAAAGTATAAAATAAATATTCACAAGTCCATACTGACATAGTCAAGTAAGTGAAGAAATGAATTTCTTTTAAAAGTTTTTCAAGTATTATCACCTCATCCTCAAGAACAGGGAGCATGGCTCATTGTAACTTCCTTCCAAAGAGTACACTGTGGTAAGGGAGAAAGAATAACTTTATTGCCAAGCACCAGTGGCTCATGGCCTGTAATCCTAGCTACCCAGCAAATTGAGTTCTGAGGATCATAGTTCCAAGCCAGCCAGACAGGAAAGTCTGTAAGACTCCTGTCTCTAGTTAAGCACCAGAAAAGCCAGTACTAGAACTCTAGCTCAAGTGGTAGAGTGCTACACACACACACACAACTCTGGCTCAAGTGGTAGAGTGCTATACACACACACAGAATAACCTTACCATGGCAAAACTTGACATAAACAGCTCAAGTGGTAGAGTGCTACACACACACACACACACACACACACACACACACACACACACACACACACACACTCTCTCTCTCTCTCTCTCTCTCCTCTCTCTCTCTCTCTCTCTCTCTCTCTCTCTCTCTCTCTCTCTCTAACCTTACCATGGCAAAACCTGACATAAGCAGTCAACCTCAACCATGCTATGTTATATTGAACTGGAGCCCTTGATATTAGGTAACAATGACAGCACTTTACACATCATTTTCCTCCCAAAAGCCCTTAACCATGATCTAACCATGAGCAAACTATCAGACAAATCCCATTTGAGGGAGGGACATTCTACTCAATGCCTGACCCTGAAACTGTCGTAGTCATCATAAGAAAAATCGGAGAAACTGTTTAAGTAGTAAGAAACCTTTTTCTTGCTCTCATTTCTCTGTATTTTTTCTACATTTGTATTTGCATCAATTACTTGTGCAAGGGGTTTCATAATTTTTATTTTTATTTTTAAAGATGATGTACAGGGGGTTACACTTACATAAGTCAGGTATTAAGTACATTTCTTTTTGAGCAGTGTCACTTCCTCCCTCATTTAAATGTGATGTTAATACAAAAATTAAAGTCTTAAAAAATACAAACATTCCTTATCCAAAGAGCTTCTGTTCTGGAATTTTTCTTTTGAAATAATTATGGGTGATTCACTCACAGAGTTGTGTGTCACAGAGATATGGGTAATAGTGACAAGCTAGAAATAATTTTAGCATCCATTATTAGGTATGGTATATCCCTATAATTCAGTCATGAATCAATCTTATAAGAATGTAGTTCATGATTGATAGTTGAGTAGAAAAAGCAAGTTATAAACGAGCCTATGAAAGATGAGCCAGTTTTATAAAAGACAGTTATAATGTATGTATAGAAGGGATACTAATTTATTTTATTATATTAATGATTATTTCTGGTAGATAGTGTTATGAATAGTTTTTCCTTTTATAGATATAATACTTGTTTGGTATAGAGTAGAAGACAGCAAAAAGGAAAAGGTTATTATAGAAAAAATAAAGAAAGCTGGAAATAGTTCTGTTCTAAATCCAGCAGCCTTAAAGGATTCAGTCCTAGAGGCTGATCTGAGAGTGGGTGGGACATTGGCCTGCTTGTTAGTGGGTACTTCTTCACAGCAGGAGGCTGGGTTGGCCTGTCCTCTTCCATAGAAGCATGTTCCCACCCACATAAGTCTGAGAAAATGGTAAATGGAAGTTCAAGGTTCATGGAGATCAGAGGCCATGCTACAGACCCAAGACTCTCTTAGAGACCTCTAAATAAGTCTGTAAAGTCAAAGTCAGCTGTGAGGGCCAAGAGACCAACTCAGATCTGTATTTTCTTCTCCCATAGGAACAGATCACTTATTTGGTGTTTTTCATGAGTTGTTGATTGGTTGGCTGGCTGGCTGGTTGATTATTTATTTTGTTTGGGTTTTTTTTTTTCATCTTCTATTTCATTAAGTGTTTTTCTTGATGGCTTTTGTTTAAGTAAAGAAAGTATTATCCTATGTTTCAGATTTTAAAAAGTGAATCAGTAAACTTAACTAGTTGCTAATTATATGCTGGGGAGCTAGGGATCAGGCTCACTTCCTAACCAAGTCCAGTTTCATTACAATAGACTATTTAACCTCAATATACCATTTACAGACTCTTTAAGTCTTGAGTAAATCATGTAGCCTCTCTGAACTTCAACTTTTTCTTCTATAGAATGGAAATAATAGACAGCACCCAAGCCCAGAGTTCAAGCCCCATGACCACCCCTCCAAAAAAAAAGAATGGAAATAATAATGCATACCTGAAGCAATAATAGAACCTCAGTTTCTCATACGTAAATTGGAGATAATATGAGAAGCTGTTGTTATGGTTCATTGAGATTATGCAAATCAGTTGTTTAGCACAGTTCAGGGACATTAAGTAAGCCCTTAGAATAATGGCAATTATTGAAGGAGAGAAAGCTCATTGGATAAAATATAATGCAGTCTGAAGAAAGAAGAGACCTTCTCCCTGTCTTTCTCTTGAGAAGGAAGATATAATGAGACTTTTTGAAGAACCATGAAGAAATGAGGTCCCATGAGGCTTTTGCTCATGCCAAACGTTACTGTTCAGTCTGCACTGGGTATTGATGGAGCCAGAAAAAATGTTGATGACTTGGAACATTGTCAGTCAGTCTTTGGTTGAATAGAGAAGGAATAAAGAAAGAGGCACAGGGAGCAGAGAAAGAACACTGTATAAACAAGCGCAAGTTAATGGGCTGGGAATGTGACTTTGTGGTAGAGTGCTTGCCTAGCGTGCATGAAGCCCTGGGTTCAATTCCTCACTACCACATAAACGGAAAAAGCTGTAAGTGTCGCTGTGGCTTCAGTGGTAGAGTGCTGACCTTGAGCACAAAAACTCCTGAAAGCTTCTAAGCCCTGAGTTCAAGCCCCAATACTGACACAATGCAAGAACAAGTTAATTAGGAATGCAAGTGAGATGCTTAGCCTTTGCCTGGTTTGGAGCTTTCCTAAATTTCACTTAACAATGCAAGGTATCCTAATTTTGCAATTCAGGAAACAGGGTTCCAGAGTTGTATAGAAGAGCTGGGACAAGAACAGTAGTCTTCTCATGTTTTTCTCAGTTAACCAGATAACTGAGAGCATTTTATCTATATTGTACTTCACAAGTTGTAACTTACAAGGTCTGATGTCTTATTGCATAATAATCTGCTTACTTTCCACCCAGGCTATTGGGGTAGGAATGCCTCAGAGGAAGGTCTCTGTGTGGTCCATCTCCCTGGTGACACCAGTCTCATACTTGCTGGAACTACACAGCTGCTTCTTCCAATACTAAAAGCTCAAGATCTGCTAATTAACTCCTTGTGCAATGCCTGTGTGGCCTAATTTTCAAGAATACTAAATCTATCCTTTAATCCTGACTGGATCTAGCCTTCCATCCTTGTCAGTACCTCTTAATTTTTGTATTCTCTTGAGTTGAATAATCCTTTTATAATAATAATTAATTAATAGCTAAGAAATCAGCAGACAAGAGTGATGCCAGATCAAATTAAGTTGTATTATATGCTCAGGAAAAGAAATTATTAACCTTGGAATTCAGATTACCTTCCATCTTGTTCATTTGTTAACTTCCTTTAAACCTCTGCTGCTCTGAAGCTGAAAAGCTGAACTGATTGCCTGTATGGACTCAGTAAAACCTTGTCAGGTAGAGAAGCTTTTGTCTATCAAAATCACTTTATCAGCAGATGTTTAGGGGCCAGGTATAACTGAGGCTGTGGCAGGCTTGTGACAACTCTTCAGTGTCACAGCTGTCATACATCGCAAGGCAGAAAAGGATTCCTCAGCCAGTCTACTGACTCCTTAGCCCCATTTTATAGCCCCAACCAAGGAGGTGTCAAGTCTTACACCACCAGACTAGTCAGAAGGTAGGAGTTTCCAGATCCTTTAGAGAAATATTTTGGTTTTATGTTCCTGAAAAGAATTTAGAAAATAGGATGTAACTTGGTCCATTTTTTACTCCTGAAGTTATATATCAAGTTTAGATAGTTACAGAAGATGTCATTGCTAACAAATTGTGTAGTTTGTATGAGATTTGGCACTTCAGACTTAGCTTATTAAATTTACAGGCAAAAATTCATTGTTATATAATAATCTAATTGGCAAAGCTAGTTCTTTTGGTCAGACCTATCCGCCCTGTCAGATCAAGCCTGATTTCATTTTCTTCAATTCAGTAAGCATATTAGGACATACCTCAAGACAGCTTTTTCCTTCTGAATTAAAATCTTAGATCAGTTGACAGATTGATAAAGCACACAGTCTTGCCAAGAGTGTTTGTTGCCTGAATGAAATGAGGAATGTTTCTCACCCTGCTCTCTCATAAGATTCGTTTTAGAAGTGAGACAGTCTAAAATTGTTGCATGTAAGATTCAGGAGAGTGAGAAGTATTTAATTGTTTTTCTTTCTTTTTTTTTTTTTTTTATTTGGTCCTGGGGCTTGAACTCAGCCTGGGTGCTGTCCCTGAGCTCTTCAGCTCAAGGCAAGCCCTCTACAACTTGAGCCACCGTGCCACTTCCGGTTTTCTGGTGGTTAATTGGAGGTAAGAGTTTCACGGATTTTCCTACCCAGGCTGCCTTTGAACTGTGATCCTCAGATCTCAGCCTTCTGGATTATAAGTGTGAGCCACCAGAGCCCAGCTTATTTCTTTTCTAAAGTGGTAGTGAGGTGATTGTGAAAGTGGGAGTAGCAAAAAGAGAACCTATAGAACACAGACATGTTTTTGGAAAAGAATTAGTATATACAGAAGGATCTGTATGTTTTTCTTAGCCTTAAATCCAAGCACTTTCTAGGAAGTCACTATATGCACAGGAAATGTGTGTTGCAGTTTTAAGACCACCACTTGTAGATAGAACATACCCACAAACTAGATTAGTCAGTGACCTAGCAGAGGCCAAGTAACAATTGCACTCTTGTCTGTCCTTGCCAGGGGATGGACTTTCTAGAAACCTGCACATAGAAGGGTCAGAGTCAGCCGGGCGCCGGTGGCTCATGCCTGTAATTCTAGCTACTCAGGAGGCTGAGATCTGAGGATCGAGATTCAAAGCCAGCCCAGGCAGGAAAGTCCATGAGACTTTTATCTCCAATAAACCACTAGAAAACCAGAAGTGGTGCTGTGGCTTAAGCAGTAGAGCACTAGCTTGAGCTGGAGCTGGAGCGCCCAAGCTCAGAGTTCAAGCCCCACGACCAACCAAAAAAAAAAAAGAAGGGTCAGAGCTATGGAACTCCTAGCCTTTCTATCCAATACTTGAATTTCATTAGACTGAATTGTCACTTAAAAAAAAAAAATCTGCCAGCCAGGCGCTAATGGCTCACGCCTACTCAGGAGGCTGAGATCTGAGGATCGCAGTTCAATGCCAGCCCATGCAAAAAAATACTCATGAGATTCATATCTCCAATTAACCACTCAAAACCTGAAATAGTACTGTGGCTCAAAGTAGGAGAGTGCTACCATTGGGCAAAAGAGCTCTGGGACAGCACCCAGGCTCTGAGTTAAAGCTCTATGACAAAAAAAAAAAACAAACTATCTCACACCAAGCAAAATAGCATACTATTGTATTCAGGCAATTGAAGGGAATTGGGAATAGGCACATACATGTTCTGGAATGTAATGTTTCAGATTAGAACATTGGGCATTGAGGGAAAGTTAGTGGAGGTAGATTTTGATTCAGGATAAGGAGGAGGCTCACATTCCTTATCATGTGTATTTCATAAACTACATAAAGCTTTTATAATAACACTGTAAGAAAGTATTGCCATGAAGAAACTGAGATTTAAATACATTTAGGAATATACTCAAGAATTTGAATCTACTCAATGTGATGACCCCAGAATCATTCCATCATGCTGCCCATTCTATAGAATACACTATTGGCCTGTCACTCCAGTTCATTAGAAGAAAATACATTGAACGTATGCTACAAAGAACCTCAATAACCTCCAGATCTCTACTTGTAAGTTTACACAGGCTGTTGGATGTTTCAGAGGAGGAGGAATACCGGAGGAGGAAGGCTGTGCTTACTTCACTTGGAACAAGTGAAGATTTTTTTATATGATATTATAGATAAAAATCTTGTGAACACGGACTAGCTCATGTACAAGAAGGAGAGTCCAGCAGAGGTGATAATGCCTCTCCCTCCAGAGTGTCCTCACACAAGGTGAGGTAAGCTCTGTTAAAGTCTTGGTTAAAATCATTTTTCCTCATTATTGTGAAAAATAGATTATTATAAAAATATGATATTATCTTTGAAGATTCTAGTCTGATAAAATTTCCTTTTTCAGCCAGGTGCTGGTAGCTCATGTCTATAATCCTGTCTACTCAGGGGGCTAAGATCTGAGGATTGTGGTTCAAAACCCAGACAGGAACATCCATAAGACTCAATCTCCAGTTAACCACCAGAAAACTGGAAATGGTGCTGTGGCTCAAGTGATAGAGCACTCGCCTTGAGCTGAAGAGCTCAGGGACAGCACGCAGGCCCAGCGTTCAAGCCCCACAACAGACACACACACACATAAAATCCTTTTGCTTTCTTTATCCTCCACTTCCCACTCCCTGTCCCCCCCTCCCCCTTCCACCACACACACTCCATTCTCACCTGCCTTGCCCAGTGTCCTGGGCCTGTTACATGTCCATGAGGACAGCTGCTTTTGTGCCTAACACAGAATAGTCAGTCAATAAATATTTAATTGGTTGAAGGAATCAATAAATGATATATCATAGTTTCAAAATCACGTTTTAAACTGTGAGATAAAGTTTATCTTTCAGGCCCAGGAATAGGTCTCCTTAAGGGTAATGAGAACAGATGTTATCAGTTAAGACATCTAACTGCTTCTCTAAGCTTCGTTCTATATCTTATACTAAAGAACCTGACAACTGGAAAAGAATTTGTTCATTAATTTGATAATTCGTGACTGTTTTGGAGTAGAGATTGTTGATCTCTTTGAGATGATGTAAATGGTGGCCTTTCTCAGACAAAGAGCCACACAAGCAAAATTACACGGTTTCAGTAGGTTCATGAACCTTTTAAACTGTATCTCAAGAACTAAAAAGTGATCTGAGCTTAGGGAAAGGGCACAGTCACCATGCAGCTCTCTCCCGTATGAGAATGGAAATTGACAAAGGAACAATGCAGGCCTGCTCTGGACAGAATGCCAAAGGGGAGGGCATGGCGCTGGTTCCAGCTCTGCCTTGATTCTGTAGAGAAACTTTGATAAAAGACCCACTGTTCCCTTTGGGGTGAGTGCCACCAAATACTGCTATAAGGACAGTTCACTGAGCCAGCACTTACATGCACCTACATCCCATGATTGGACAAGCAGCAGGGAATGGGATGGAAACAGGCCAGAGTTTCCCATAGTAAAGGTTATTGAGTTCTTGCTTCCGGCTTCTAGAGTCAGCTCACTTATCTTGTCTTAAGTATTGTTGTTGTTGTTGTTGTTGTTGTTGTTGTTTTTACCTCAATGGAAGTGCTAGAAGTCTCTTGCCTAAGATATTTTCCCAGATGGATGCAGCAGAGGACAGATCTTATTCCAGACACAGAGAAATCCTTGTAAGAGGAGGAGATTCCAAGTGATGGCAGGGAGCTCATGTACTGCAGTCCTTTTCTTTCTTCACCAGCTTGACCACTGTTCCAATCAAAACCAAGCCTTCAGTTTTAAGAACTCTTGAATTTTACATCTTTTAGAGCTTCACCCTTCATCTGGGAAATGAAGATTATAATAATTCTTACATCCTAGGATGTGAAGAGTAATGAAAGAATGGGTAAAGAACAGTAGATTTTTTTCCTCTGCTCCACAGCAAGGATTAGATCAAATTGGCCTTTGTTACCATTTTTAAAGACAGTGACCTTTTGAAGTGGATGAGAAGAATCTAAGGAAATGTGCTACTTTTGCCTCCTCTACATGTGCATAGATTCACGTAGAGATGACGCTGCTATCCCCTTGAGCATGTCCCACTGCATGGACAGTCTTTTCCCTGGCACCAGACATGGTCTAACTGCCTAGCTGAGGTAATAGTCATGCCACTGGGAATCTACAACTCAGTTTTGATCAATGACATCCGCAGGACTCTGATTAGGGCAGTATTGAGTGACCATTCTAGCTCTATCCCTGCCTCCCTTTCTACTTCTTATAGCTACCACATGGCACTATTATTACATAGATAGTAGTGTTGCTGCTCTTGTAGCAACAAAAAGACGGAGGAAGAGTAAATAACCACCAAACCACAGACTGTGATAAGAGCTATGAAGAAAATAAAGAGGAAGAGAATAACCAGGGAATGCTGCTCAGGTAGAGAACCTTCTCTGAAAATAAAACATGTAAATCCAAGGCACTGACCCATGGCAGGAGTTGAAACCTTGGCTTTTATTCCACATGTGAAGTGCCATTAATAGTGTTTCATTGTTTTTCTCTCCTAATGAGGGATGGCTTAAGGCTTAGAGGAAATAAAATTTGACTTTCACTAGCAGTTTCTTTTACAGTATTAAAAAAAAATATTCCCTGCTCTTTTAAATATTCACTTGCTATCTACCAGGCCCCATGCATTTTACCAGTGTTTTTTATTTAGTAATTTAATAACCTAAGAAAGCTAAGTTTATTATCACCCTTCTTACTGTAGTCAGATGTACATTTAGAACCCAGAGAAATTAAGTCACTTGTCTATGGCCATACCACTCACTCTCAGTGGTTAGAATCTGAATCCAGATGTATCCGGTACCATCAACCCTCAGATTGTACTGCCTCCTTTCCTGACATCTTAACTCATCTGGTTTTCCTTTTCCTTTGTAGTGGTGCCAGTGAAGAAGAGGACACATGAAGACTCATTGCTCCCTGTGGAAAATCATCCCTCCCCTGTGTGTGTGTGACAGCGTGTATGTAACAGCTTCTGATGTCTGTGAAAGCTGCCCAGCAACAAACGTCCTTTTACCGGATATGTTCCCAGATCCACAGCAGGCACACATCTCTCCAAGGAACAGCGAGTTTATGCTTACTGACTGTGTGCTGCTCATTCTCTTGTTATGGTAGGTCAAGGAAAGAGTCCCTTTGATCAACCTGGAGCAATTAAGAAGGGTTCTTCAAGGAACCTCTCAGTGGCTGCTTTGCACTTACTCAGGAAAGCCAGCCCCAGTAATACTGTGTAAGTCAACAGTATCACTTCATTAGGAAGGATCTGGAATAATCTTGAAAGAAAGAGGAGGTTTTTTTGCCTACCTGCAAACAAAAACCCTATTTTGTTTATATCGAAGCATGAAACAAATGAGGGCAAATGACTCATGTTGACAGTCTTTCATAGTCCGGTTCTACAAGGTCATGCTATGAATTAGGATGAGTGACTTGAAAATGGGGTTGGAGAAAGAGTTAAAAGCTAGAAAGATACAGATATTTTTAGTATGTGAGGTTATCCAGGACTTTAGATTCATAATTCAGTGATGTGGAAATGAAAAAAAAATGATTGAAGAGCTAGAAAGGAAATGACCTTGAAGAGGTGGGGACAGGAGAAGAGGACCAAAGAAAGCTGATTAAAAGTTGAAATCAGAATACTTCTGACTTCAAATTGCTTGAGTTTCAAAAATATTCATTTAAGACAAGTTATTTGGGTGAATTCTGTAGGTTTTATGGGCTTGTCACATCACAAAAGGCTGGAATGTATATATTTATTGCCAGATGTAGGTTTTGCCAATTCCACCCCCAGGTTAGCTTAATATGGCTTACATGCAGTATAATGGATGTCTCACCACTCTGTGGCAAACTTGCTCAGTTCAGTACCAGCTCCCAGCAGAGTCTCTCATTTTATGATGACTGGAATCTTTACTTGGCACTACCCACCCACAGACCTTCAGATCATCTCTCATACCCTAGCTCTCCCATCTTTAAGTAACAGGAAGGGAGACACTCTGGAGCTGGATTTCCTGGCATTGCCCCACTCCCAAATCACAATTCCTTACAACTAAGCCTTTTAGCCCTGAAGGAAGCAGCAGATGTGACAGGAGAATACAGAGCTAAGTTCACAACACACATCTTCCTGTCAACATCAGTTTCTCCTGACAAGTGGTTTGAAGTCAGGTGATAACCTTATTTTTATATAAAACAGCTATGTTATGGACTAGAATATTCGTACATATATACTATTAAGATAAAATGAAAAATTTGGAAAGCAGCTTTTGCTTGAAAGTATGTGATGTGTTCCCTCGCTTCTGAGGAATACAGGAACTACATCCAGGCAGCCTTGGAGTTGCTGGTAACCAAGGGTCTAGACTTCTAGTGCCTCTGAAGCAGAACCCAGTAGCTTGCTTTGAGGAGAATACCTCTCTCTTCCTGTGTGCCCGCCGCTTGCTTGCCTTTGACTTGTGTACTTATCACAAAGCTTTAGGGCCAGCTGGTATGTGTGCATGCAGGATAGGTCTGAGGCAGAAACAACACATGCTTTATGTAGGAGTGCTGCTTAGATCATTGTTCAAATCTGTGCATGCTATGGAATGACATTCCGTTGATCTGGAAAGCATATGCTTCTAGGTTATTCTAGGTTAGTATTACCTAGCTCACTACACATATAGAGATATTGTAACAGAGAAGAGCTTGAGCTGCTGAAAAGAAAAATGCTTTTATTTTTATCTAGTGTCCAACAAAGGCTGAGATAGTTTTGGTGCTTTATCTATCTGTCCACAAAAGCTGGAGACACAAGTTAAAAACCTCCAACTATATCCTACCCTAAAAGAAGGACCAACAGCCACTCTTGAGAGTTTAGGCTATCAGAAGAATGAAAAGACTTTAGTATTTGGAAGTTCATGTTGTCTTTCCCCCATAATCATTGTTTAATCTCCAAATGGTAACCTTGTATTAACAATGAACAGATCATTGACTCTCCATACTTGATCATCTGTTATTACTTTAAGTCAGTGTTTAGAAAATCCAAGCATTTATGTGCTAGATATAAACAAAAGTATAAAAATATGTGCCAACCTGTCTCAATAAATTATCTAATGTCTGTAATCCTCAAGGAAAGCACTTTTGCTTTAGCTAGAAAGGGTTTCAGATTTGCCTTGTGGGCTCCTGCTGTCTTCAGCACCTGATAAAACTTTAACCAGGGAAGCATTAAACACCACACAGCAGCTTCTGCCCAGGCTCCAAAGTTCCTGCTGGCAGCATTTGTCAGTGTAAGAACTAGGAAGCTTCCTGCAGTGGGACTAGCTTCCCGCCAGAACTTGAGCATGCTGCTTGGCCTTAAGCCCCAACACAATGAGGCTTCCCTCCAGCCAGGTCAGTGAGTTAGAGTACTTAGAGTTGTGTGCTCACTGGTCATAGGCAGCAGGGTTTGCAGAAATCACTAGGGGAAAGTCATTAAGAATTACAGGTAATGAATGTCCCCAGAATGAATCGGGTACTTACAGGAATACCTGGTTCACTTCCGAATGTGGGTTTCTCCATGCTCAGAGAGACTTGTTCTTTGATATAATATCACTAAATTTGGAGCAATCCTAAAAAGCACTTGAAGTCTTAGCTCTGACAGCCCAGGGAGACAATAACCTGTATCGAGGACTGCATGTGAGCCCAGGCCCTGTGTTACCCTCCATTTCTTAGGTGATAAAACAATGCAGGAAGGAAATTACCTGTCTTGAGTTGCCCAGCTAGGAAAGACTAGAGCCAGTGTGGATAGTCCTTTGTCCCACGACAGAGTCCAATTAAAATATGGAGAACAAGAAAAGCTCAGATTTCCCCCACTGTCAATTCTTTTTCAAGAGGACATTTTGTGGCTATAGTTTGGGCTCCAGAATACATCCAAGATTGCCTTGGTCCTCAGCTTTAGCAAATGCTTAAAATAGATCTGGGGCCTGCCTGCCCGAGTTGGGGAACCTTTGTCCTTAGTGCCAACTTCCATGAATTAGCTTCTTCATGGCCTTCGTAGTGTAGAACTTTTCAGAAATTTCAGTATAAATAAAGGTGTTCTGCTCTATTATTTTAAACTTTTCTGCTGTTTCATTTTTGTGGAAACGGAAATTTCATGTTTTAGTAAACCTAGCCACAAGATCTATGTTCTGTGAGGGTGTGCCAATTCAGAGTCTTGTGAACCTGGACTCCCCTACTAATATGTGTGCACGTGCATATGTCTGTACGTACACCTATATGTGAAATGACAGACGTGATGTGTAGCAATATGCATATATGCACACATGTACACACTCACCAACTGTTTAAGTACAAGAAACAAAGCAGCCCCTCCTTACCTTGCAGAGGGTTCTTCCAATCTGATTGCCACTAAATAATTAGAGGCTAGGTGTTTACTTTAAAGAAGAGTAACTCAGTGGTTATCAGCTCCTGAAGCAACAAGCAAGGTGACAGCCATGAAGGAAATTGCACTCTGGCCCTCTTCTCAGATGGCAAGTCACATGGAAAATTTGGGTGCCCAGCCATTTTTATGACATTTGGGCCCTCCAAGTGAGCTCGAGGGTACACCTCTAGAATTCACAATCTGTAGTAATGGCAGCAAGTCCTCCCCCACCTAGAAAATACCCTCCTGCTGATTCCTAACATTTTACCCTCACATAATAGCTCTTCAGTGTGTACTTTTCTGTAAGAAAATATGTTCTGTGTTTTCCGTGTGCTGAACGTATTCAGATTTTTCTGTTTAAAAACTAAAATCTCATTACAGATAAAGTCCAGCCCTTCCCTGTGAGAAAAAGCCCATAGGGAAAAGTCTACATCTCACTGATCTGCCTTTTCTGAAGCTCCCAACTCTAGTCCATTCCAAAAGCCACAGACCTGGGCAGTTTGTGGTTAAAAAAAAAAAAAAAAAAAAAAGATCATTTAGAATACTGGGCACCTGCCTGCTAAGACAGAAACAGAGCATACCAGAAAGAGCAGGAAAGTGAAGATAAACAAAGACATTTGTGTATACACTGGTGCTAAAAGCACCAGTGAGCCCAGGCTGGGCTTAGTAAGACCTCGAGGGGACAGCAGATTTATACTTGATGGGAGTTAAACTTGACCAGTCTTCTTACAGTGACAGAGCACACTGCATGAGTGGATAGAACCAACCCATCCATTGTCTTCTGCATCGTCACATTCCCTCCTTAGTCATTTCCCCTTCCTCTCTTTATACCAGACTAGGGAACACTCAATCTTTCAAGGGAATTACACGTTTGAGTTAATGTTTCAGGTTATCATTTTCATACTGTAAATTATTTTGTAAGAGATTTACTGCATATCCCAGGATGTTCGGACTTGGCTCCCCTGTATATTTGGAAATCAATAAACTATTACTGGAAATACCATTTGTCTCTCTGAGTTGTGCACCAAGGACCCTCTAGGTGTAAATATTCATGACGACCTGCATACTTAGCTGTGGTAATGCTGGAGATGGGATTGTTTGGATTATTAGGTATAGGAACCTAATTTACTCCTGACTTCTCCAGAGTGCTTTAGGAAATCTCTGGCAGAAGGCAGATTAAAGTCCACTATTATCTATACACATTTTTTCTCTTCCATATAGAACTAGTCTTGCCTAGATTACATTTGTGAGTGGAGTAGATTATAATGTGAAGACTATCTGGTCCAGCATGATGTTTAAAATAACAGTTGAAACTTTATAACTTTAGGAGAAAAATCAATTTCTAATCTTCACCCTACTTTTTCAGGGGAAAACAAGTCTGTTTAGTACAGTTAAGTCACAAAAATCATCTTTGTGGAACTTTAGAAGTACATATTTTCATATAATTGATGAAGAATGGAACCAAATTGTAAGTAACTAGGTTTCGAGTATTAGGGCCAGGTTTCATGGAACCAAGAGCCATTTTCCCACAGACCTTCAGGAGCCAAATGTGAAGATGATCAGACTGTGTGAACTAGAAAGTGCAAGCCCTGCCTAGAAGCATCAGACTGACTGTTTAGAATCCCCAAAGCCACCAGGGGGGTCTGGAAGAGATGTAATTTGTGAAGCCTGCTCTAAATTTTTTTCTATCAAATTTTATCTTCATTGAACCTTTGCAGCTGGAGACTTTAAGGACTTTGAGGAATTTTTCCAAGATGAGTGGAAAAAGTCAGGCCAGTCCAGAAAGCAGACTGCCTTCTATAGCGATCATTAGGCCCCACTTCTTCCTCTTCTTTTGCTGAGGACATTACTTCCACTAGGGACAAGGCATTGTAGCTCTTGGGAGTCTTCAGTGTTTCAGCAAACCACAGTGGGTTTGAAGGCTTCTGCCTTTACTTCCTGGTGTCAGTGCCTCAAAACTGCATCCTTCAGTCCCAGTCCTTGTCATTTTATTACCTTTTCCTCGGAAAGCTACAGCTCTTTTTTTTTTTTTTTAATTGATCTTTTTCTTGGTCCAACTTAACACATGGTCTCATTTCCTTTACTCATAAAAAGATAAAATTGCAGCTTGTCTGGAATATCTCCCAGCCTTCACAATGTACCAGAGGAAGGTACACCCAACAGAAAAGCAGGCTAACAGCTCTCAATAGGAGAGGAAGACATCACAGCAAAGAAAACAGAAACAAACAAGTCATTAACAGGCAGTACTGACTTTCACTGCTTATTAAATATTGCTATTTGCAGTTTTTAACAGATTCATTTTTCTTAACAATAATAGCTACCATTTAGTGAGCTATGTCTGGGCTAGGCACTCTCCTGGATGCTTTTCACATCTTATTTAATTCTCATAGCACTAATACCATCATCCCTCATTTTACTGCTTGGGAATCATATTCAGACAATTAAGTGCTATGACCAAGGTACTTTAATAAGCGGAAACTAGGATTTAAACCTAAGTCTACAATTTCTGTTTATCTCTCCTAGCCATGCTGATCCTACCTTGTACTGAACTGGCATCTCTCCCCAACCCAAGCAGTATGTCCTTGGAACAGATGAGTACAGTACACAGTGAAGGAAGGAAAGCTAAAGATAGCAATGAAATCCTCATCTAGCCTGGAACTGTACTTACAGAAGAGAACTATTTGACTTGCTTTACCATCTTTATTCCAAGGCCATAAATAATGTGGCTTCTTTTGCTATGGTCTTAGAATTTCAAGTTAGCCAGCTTTGACACTTGAGACCAATTTAATTAAACATCTTCAAGGTAGCTCCCACAACTGGACATTGGTGATAGCTTCTTATTCCTAAAAAGGGATGGCAAATAAAGCTACTTTAAAGTCCCTTGTTAGGTTAACTGTGATGGCCACCATACACCATTTGCTACCATATACCAAATGGTTCCCAACCTTCAAGCCATTTTAGAATTCAGTAGCAGCTCATCTTCCTAGTGTTCAGCCATCTAAATGCTTCACATGTCTATATTTCCTAAACCTAAAATCCAAATAAATGTTTCGATAATGAGTAGTTGAATAGAACTAGAAAAAGCTAAGCAGGAGTTTGACCCACTCAAAAATGTCTGAAAAGTAGGAAGCAATCAAGCCCTCTGTCCAGTTGAAATAAACACTGTAAAGCAAACAGGTAAGACACAGGCTGCCCATCAATTAATCAGATACCTATCATATTCTTTACACACAATTTTTGAATGTTTCATTATCTGGTTTCCAAACCTACAGCATATTAAAAGTAAGGGAAACTGGCTGCTGGTGGCTCATGCCTGAAATCCTAACTACTTGAGAGGCTGAGATCTGAGAATTGAGGTTCAAACCCTGTACAGAAAGTCCATGAGACTTAACTCCAATTAACCATCAGAAAAATGGAGTGACACTGTGGCTAAGGTTGTAGAGTGCTAGCCTTGCGTGACAAGGACAGCTCCCAGGCACTGAGTTCAAGCCCCACAACAGGAAAAAAAAAAAAAAAACGGAAATAGACTTCCAGAGAAAGTAGTCAAGGAAGAAAAAGGTATGGCAACAAAGATGACAAAAATATTGAGTGGGAGCTGAGCCAGTGGTTCATGCCTATAATCCCAACTATTCAAGAAGCCAACATGCCTGTAATCCTAGCTATTCAGGAGGCTAAGATCTGAGGATCACAGTTCAAAGCCAGCCCAGGCAGAAAGTGTGAGACGCTTACCATCAATAAATGACCAGAAAACTGGAAGTGGTGCTGTGGCTCAGATGGTAAGAGTGTTTGCCTTGAGCTGAAGAGATTGAGAGACAGTGCCCAGGTCCAGAGTTCAAGCCCCATGACAGACAAAAAAAAAATAAAAGGCTGATATCTGAGGATTGAGATTTGAATTCAATCCAGGAAGGAAAGCGCAAGAAGCTCTTATCTCAGTTAACCAGGTAAAAGCTAAAAGTAGAGTTGTGGCTCAAGTGGTAGAGCTCCAGTCTTGAATGAAAAAGCTAAGTGACAGCACCTAAGCCCTAAGTTCACCTAAGCCCTAGAACCACCACAGAAACACACACACACACACACACACACACACACACACACACACACACACACACACACACACACACACACACACACACACACACACACACACAACAGTTTAGTGGACAAAAGAGCTCCAAAAGTCCTGTTTTATTGGGACATTTAATTCCAAAATAGCATTGCTGTATCTTAGGACAACGTAATTATATCCGAAATAATGACTCAGCCACCACACATACAAATTATTCTCAGAAGAAGGCAACCATTTGTATAATAAGCATTTCAGAAATGTTCATAAGTGGTAAAAAGCAAAGCAAAACAAAACCTCTTAGGGATTAAAAGAAATAAATCTTTGACAATCCAGAACATTTAGCTAAACAATATATGAACCTCCCCAAGCTAAGGTTTTATTGTTCCATGAACCTCTTGTGCTTAGAGAGTTTTTTTTCAAGTTATAAGTGACTTTCATGCTACAGTGCTTTGCATATAATGGCATGAACAATGGAAGTGCCAAGTTTTCAGTGTGATGAATAAAACTAATAACCAGAATACAGGTCAAATTCTGTGACAACAAATACAGCTACTATAAAAGCCATTTTAAGCATCTCTATTATCTCTAAGCCCTTGTCGATTGCCCATTTATTTTAGGCAATAGTTATTACAACAAAATTGGCATATAATAAAAAGAACTGGCCCCTCACAAGAAGTTGGGTGTGACACAATTTAACCTGTAATAATAGATTCTCACTTGTATTTCTCCAGCTCTTTGCTGGAAAAGGAATATATCTTAGGTTGACACAATAGCAGCCTAGAAAACTGGTGGGCAATTTGTTGCTAGGAAAAGGAAGAATTCAATGAAGCAAAACAAACATGAACTTGTGTGGCGATCTCTCCCTAGGAAATGTGGTTTAGGGCCACTTTTGAGCTTAATCTATGTTAGAGCCATCAACCTAAGACGGCTTACTTCGAATAGTGATGTAATGTGCATGTCAAGCCCTAAATGAAGATGTGATTTCTCACAGTTCATTGAATGTTTTATGATAAACCTGGCCCTAATATGATTACCCTAAAACTAAAATAAAACCCAGAGACACATGACTACAGCTAGCTTTCTCCCATGATGTACTGTTTCCAATGCTGTATGATTCTAAAAGCACACATCACACCAGTTATTCTAGAAATAGTCTACTAGTTGCATACTTGTATACAGACAAGGATTTTTTTTCCTATGCCTATCCTTTTGCTAATAGTGGTGATGAATTTTGCCATTTGCAAATATATCAATATCAATCTAACCATTTTCCCTTCTTTCTTAGTCTGCATACATTATTTTTACAAGAGCCCACTTTCCTCATGTGTACAAATTCATCTCAGTTAATTTTCACTCATTACCTTTTTGTTATCTTTAAGTAGTTGTACAAAGGGGTTCCTATTCAACATGTCAGTTTATAATGCATTTTGTTCATTATTCTCCCCCATCCCTCCCAACACTAATCTTCCCATCCAGTCTTCACATCTTAATTTTTTTTTTTTTACTTCATTGCAACCAACATTTTGTAACACCTACAATAACAGAAGTGGTTAAATCCCAATTCATTTCAAAACAGTACGATCAGCAATAGGAAAAGGATGGAAAGAGAAGGAATTGGTCCACATTTTGCCAATGATAATGCCTGGCTCAGGCCCCAGATTCACATCATACTCCAAAGAAGTTCATAAATTCTAGACACTGCTCTACCTAGGAAGCAGGAGAGTCTCAGACCTCCCCTTGCGCTGAGTGGGCTGGGGAAGGCATGCTATTACAGGATCTGTTCACCTCTGTTTACTTTCTTCCCTAAGCCAGGACGTAGTAAAACATTTATGTGTCCCAGGCCAGGTGATCAGGTTGAGAAGCAATTGATTGCTTGGCTTGGCTCTTGAAAACATTCAGTCCAAGTATCCAGCTCAAGGGTGGCCGTTGGCTACACACTATTTTTATTAGGACATCTGGAGATTAGAGGTGTTAATTGGGAGTAACTTTCCTGTATTTGGTTTCTTCCCACACATTATACAGCCTTTTGGAACCAAGTAGATGGCTTTATCCTAGGTCCCACAGTCAACTTTTCCCAGAATTATGAGAGAGGAAAAAGACTGCTCTTTTTTTGGGGGGGGAGGGGGGTCCGGTCGTGAGGCCTGAACTCTGGGCCTGGGCGCTGTCCCTCAGCTCTTCAGCTCAAGGCTAGCACTCTAGCACTTAAGCCACAGCGCCACTTCTGGCTTTTTTCTTTTTGCTTATGTGGTGCTGAGGAATCAAACCCAGGGCCTCAGGCGTGCAAGGCAAGTGCTCTACCACTGAGCCATCTTCCCAGCCCAAAGACTGCTCTTAGATTTAGTGGTGGTAGTTGTGGTAAGAGGGCCAAGAGGGTGGTTAAGGGTAAAGATCATAAACATTGATGGTATTTTCCCCTTATAAACTGTATTAGAGCTTGTAAAGTTATAGTCATTCTGTTGTGCTGTAGAAAATTCATACCTATTCCTCCCGTATAATTGTATTTTGGTAACTGTTACCAGGCTTCCCGTACTGTGCCCTTCCTAGCCTCTTGTGCCCACCGCTCTACTCTCTACTTCCATGAGAGATGAACTTGTTGGTTTCTATCTCTGAGGTATTTGTCTTTATTTGGCTTTAATGTTTTTATTTAATACAATTTCTCCCAATTCCATCCATGATAGGCTTTTTTCTTTTAATGGCCAAATAATATTCTGTTGTGTCTATAAACCCAAAATCAAGTTACTACTCATTCCCTACAAATAAGTATAATTGTTAAATAAGTCAATTAAAAGTTAAAAATGATGCTGGGCTACAGGAGTATTTGCCTTGTAATCCCAGCACTCAGGCAAGTAGATTCTGAGTTCAAGAACAACCTAGGCTACATAGTGAAACCCTGTTTCAAAAACTCAAAACCAAAAACAACAATTAAAAATTGAGTATTTTTTACACCATTAAAAAAATTTCTAGCCAGGCGCTAGTAGCTCACACCTGTAATCTAGCTACTCAGGAGGCTGAGATCTGAGGGTCTTTGTTCAAAGCCAGCCCAGGCAGGAAAGTCCATGAGACTTTAATCTCCAATTAACCACCAGAAAACCAGAAGTGGCGCTGTGGCCCAAGTGGTAGAGCACTTGCCTTGAGCTGAAGAGCTCCAGGACAGCGCATAGGCCCAGAGTTCAAGCCCTATGACCAACAAAATAAATAAGTCATTATGATTTGCAAACCAGAGGCTTATGAGCCATTTTCCCAACTATTTTCCCTGGAAGACATTGGTCTGTCTGATTAAATCAAGGCACTCTTCTTGAGAGCATACTTAGCTAAATAATACTTTCCTGTTACTTACTCCAAACAAGATTGCCTGGTAAAGAAAATGAATGGACATGGAAGAATTATGTTAAGTGAAAAAAGTCAGAGGGACAAAGGATGCATGTTTTCTCTTGTATGTGGAAGTCAGATCTAAATTATAAAGATGGAAATAGATACAGGATCATATGCACATGTATACATGAACATTGAAATATGGAATAAGCAGGGAGGATTCCAATGATGGAACTCCTTTGAGTAGCTAACTTACCTTTTAACAAAATGAATACAGTATCAGAAAGATGACATGTATGTTGTTGGGAGCAGTGAGGCCAAGGGGTGGGGAAGACCAATGAAAAGAAAAAGGGTAGGTGAACACAGTCAGAATATCTGATGTACATATGTGAGAAAGGTGGGTTTGGGAGATAGGGGGAGAATGATGGAAGAGGTGACTTTGATCAAGATTCATTGTACTCATAAACTGACATGTTGAATTGAAACCCTTTTGTACAACTACTTACAGATTTTTTTTTTATAAAAATAAAAAAGAGGCTGTGACGGTGGCTCAGTAGTAGAGTGTTTGCCTCACATGCATGAAGCCCTGGGTTCAATTCCTCAGTATCACGTAAACAGAAAAAGCCAGAAGTGGTGCTGTGGCTCAAGTAGTAAGAGTGCCAGCCTTGAGCAAAAAGCAGCTCAGGGGCAGTGCCCAGGATCTGAGTTCAAGCACCAGGACTGATTTAAAAAAATAAACATAAAAAAAGAGCCAGGTGCTGGTAGCGCATGCCTGTAATACTAGCTACTAAGGAGGCTGAGATCTGAGGATCACGGTTTGAAGCCAGCCCAGGCAGAAAAGTCTGTGAGACTCTTATCTCCAATTAACCACCAGAAAACCAGAAATGACACTGTGTCTCAGAAAGTGGTAGAGTGCTAGCCTTGAGCAGAAAAGCTCAGGGACAGTACCCAGGCCCTGAGCTCAAGCCCCACAACCAACTAAATATATAAATAATAAATTTTAAAAACGATTGCCTGTTAAAAACCCTCTCCCTCACCTAGAGTATGAAGGCAAGACACATACAGGAAGAATTAGGTCACTGGAGGTCTGCCATTTCTGAGGTGGTGAGAAAATCCAGGTGGCATGTTTATGCCCCTCTTGATGGCCAAGCCCAGGGCATTCTTTTATATTGTTCTACTGAGGCCCATCAGTGCCCTCAGAGAAGACAATTTCACAATGAATAACTTCCTAATAATCCCTGGAACAGTCCCCTGAGGACGCACAACTGTTGCCTACCCTCCAGCCTGGCACACTGTCAGATGGCAGCCTTGCAAAGCAAATCAGAGGCCTGGCCTAGTTCACAGGCAGGCAGAAGTGATCCAGAGTTCACTGCTCTTCATCCACCCACCTCTGTCCTCCGCGCCTCCACCTTCTCTTCCGTCTCTCCATCTGGAAACCATGAGCCTCATGGATTCCAGGCACAAGTTCTCAGATTTCAGATGCTTAGGAAATTTCTCAGCTTGGGTCATTCTAAGTAAGAGTAAGAGAATTTGATTTAGGAGGGGAAAAAAAAACAGATCCTTCTTTGCAAAAGAGAAAATAAATAAGGTGTGGTGTATATTCATCCCCTCATCAATTTACCTCCCAAACCACACACACTGTTGAACCTCGGGAGAAGTCCTCATATTCCCCCCTGGGAGGCAACAGAATGGAAAAACAAAATCTCTGCTCATAAAAACACACTTTTCTCCCTTGTATGGTATAAACACAACTGGCATCAGATAATGCGATGTAATTGATTTTGCGTGTGTGAGTGGGAGAGCAGAAAGTCCCTAGAGAGTAGACCTAAAAGTAATGGAATGAACTAAAAAGCAAAATTTGGACAACGTTGTTGGGCAATCCTGTTAACATGATGAATCACTTAACCCTCGTGTTGCAGCTCTAGGATGAAAGAGCAATGTGTAGGCTTCTGTCTTTGGAAAATGGAATGAGCCTGCTCTTTGATGCTGCTCTTGATACTATGTTTTAGAAGCAGACAGATTTGGCTCTGCTAATTCTGAAAAATTAAATGAGAAGATCCACAGGACTTAGTATAGTGACTATCACATAATAAGTACTTTAAAATAAGGGCAGCTGTCGGGTGCCAGCAGCTCACACCTGTAATCTTAGCTACTCAGGAGACTGAGATCTGAGGATCGCAGTTTGAAGCCACCCTGGGCAAGAAAAGTCAATGAGACTTTTATCTTCAATTGACTTTCAGAAAACCGGAAGTAGAACTGGGCTCAAAGTGGTAGAGCACTAGCCTTGAGCAGAAAAGCTGAGGGACAGCACCCAGGCCTGAGTTTAGGCCGTAGTACTGACACACTGTATCAGTCATCAAAATGGAGATGTCCTAGGGGCTGGGAAGGTGGCTCAGTGGTAGAGCGCTTGCCTTGCATGCCTGAGGCCCTGGGTTTGATTCCTCAGCACCACATAAACAAAAAGAAAAAAGCCGGAAGTGGCGCTGTGGCTCAAGTGGTAGAGCACTAGCCTTGAGCTGAAGAGCTGAGGTACAGCGCCCAGGCCCAGAGTTCAGGCCCCATGACCGGACCCAAAAAAACAAACAAACAAACAAAAAATGGAGATGTCCTAGGGATATGGTAGAGGGAGGTTGCCCTTAGGTTGTCCCATATTGGCCTACTGTGCTCTGCCTTTACATCTTCCTTCCTGGTCCTCTCTACTACATCACCCAGGCATAGATCAGTTATAACTGCCTCATTATCATACACCTTTTTTTATTCATTCATATCTGCAACTTCTAAGGATGTGTTATAGTAGTACTGCTGACCAAATTACCTGACACAGAGTAGCTGTGGATGCTAGTGGCTCACACCTGTAATCCTAACTGCTCAGGAGGCTGAGATCTGAGAATGACAGTTCAAAGCCAGCCTGGGCAGAAAGGTCTCTGAGATGCTTATCCCTATTTAACCAGAGGGGGGAAAAACCTTCAGAAGTAGCAGAGTGGCTCAAGTGGTAGAGCATCCGCCTTGTGTGAAAAGGCCAAGTATCACCATGAGGCTCTGAGTTCTGGCCCCAGTGCTGGCATACTTGTGGACTTACTTGCTAATATGAAGATCCAGAATTACTCTAGATCTTACATCTGGATTCAGAAAACAAGAAGACAGGTTTAACTCCAGCATCCAAAGCAGACAGCACCACCAGAAGATACCTGCTTTCCCCGGGAAGACAAAGACCAGTGAGAAACATAACTCCCATACCTGCTCTGCACTGATAACCTGTGCAGCCTTCGACAGGCCATGCTCCTAAGATGAGGGGCAGAGTCAGCCAGGTTGGAGGATTCTCCATTCTATTCCAGCTCTGATGTTGTAAGGGCTTAGCAAAGTGAGAAACGGTGGAAGGAATGGAAAGATGCTTCTGGGAGATTCAGTGCTTGCTTTTCCTCTCCATGTGTGGGAATGTACATATGTTCATGTGTCTGTGTCCATGTGTGGGCATACAGGAGTAAGAACAGACAAAGGCATGTACATAAGTGTCTCGGTGCATGTGTATGTGTGCATGTGTTGTGTGCACGTCTACACTGAGGCTGTATCAGGAGAACTAGAGTTACATGTGCACTAACAGGAGACCAGTGTTTCCTCAAATCTCTGCTAGCCATGAATATGCATTGACAAGATGAAGCAGGCTTCCTCCCTCTGCCATAGAGGGGGCTTTTAGAATGTCCTGGTAGCTGGGCACTGGCTACCTGTAATCCTAGCTACTCGGGCTGAGATCTGAGGATCGAGATTCAAAGGAGGATCGTGGTTCAAAGCCAGCCTTGGCAAGAAAGTTCGTGGGACTCTTTTTTTTTTTTTTTTTTGGTCAGTTATTAGGTTGAACTCAGGACCTAGGCTCTGTCTGCTCAAGGATAGCACTCTACCACTTTGAGCCCCAGCTCTACTTTGGGTTTTCTGATGGTTAATTGGAGATAAGAGTCTCACTGGCTTTCTTACCCATGCTGGCTTTGAACCATGATCCTCAGATCTCAGCTTCCTGAGTAGCTAAGATTACAGGTGTGAGCCAGAAGCCAAGCTTCTAAGAAACTGTTATCACCAGTAAACTACAAAACCAAACCAAAACTGGAAGTGGCTCAAATGGTAGAATGCTATCCTTAAGAAAAAAAAAAAAAGCTCAGGGACAGCATCCAGGCCCTGAGTTCAAGCCCCAGGACTGGCAGGAAGGGGAAAAAAAATGTCCTGGTGCATTGGAGAACTTCAGTGTGACCATTTTCTGTTTCTCATGTTCCAAGGAGCCATTTTAGGAAACGCTGATTTGGAAAAGAGTCCAACTCAGCTTCCATAACTAGTGAGAAAACCGAAGCCCAAGGGGATCTGATGATGTGGCTACTGGGCAACCTGACCTCTGAGCTGGATTTAGCCATTGAGTCCCGGAAGTCTTGTTGAGTGACTCCAGCCCCCCTGTAGTCATTCCAGGAGAACCCCACGCTCTTCCTTGATGCTGGTGGTTAGCATCTGTCTGCTGGGCTGGGGGGTCTATGCAGAGAGCGCTGGTCTCTTGTCTTCTGCTAATGTGGGGGCACAGCTCTGACTGCTCTGCCTCCCTCCCTCCCTCTCTTAACCTCCCCTCTCATTTGCGCTCACCCTCCTTTCTCATGTCCCCTTCCCCCTGCCTCCTGGTTGTCTTTTCCAAGCTACGCTCTGCGGTGACCTACTCCTGCTGTGGCAAATGAAGGCAGTTGCTGGCTGTTGGCTGGAGATCCTGACCCAGTGGGACCCTGGGAAGGTCTTCTACCTTGGCAGGCCTCTTCCCAATTAGGAGTGACATCCATTTTCTGGACAAGGAAACTGAGGTCTAAGGTCATGGAAGATGGGAGTTGGTGTTTTCCTCCAAGAGAGCTAGCTGACTACAAGCCTTCTTGGGCGCCTTCTCTGGCACACATTAGCCTTGACACAAAGCCCTTGGAGGTGGGGAAGTCAGTGCGTAAGCAGCAGCATGCGGGTGGGGGGCACGGGTGGGAAACAGACAGACACACCAGAAAGAATGTTGACTTGGAACCCCTCCAGACTGCAATTCTTTCAACATTAGGTCGGCATGTATTTAAAGGAGAGGGTAGCGGTAGGGGGAAGGTCATTAGAGCTGTGCCCCTGCCGGCATACCACACTCAGAAACAAAAGACCCCTTTTTAGAAGACCATTTATGACCATCTGTTGTTATTCTAGCTTCTCCTTCTAAATGGCTTTCTAAATACTTCTTTGCAAGGAAGGCCACACAATGTCGATCCTGGAAGGCATTCCCGGAAGTCATTTCTACCACCTCCTGCCAGCTCTTCCCAACCCTAACATGTCATGTGCCATGTGCGTGGGTGCGTCAGGCTGGTGATTTAGTGAGGATCCCACTCCTCCTGTAGAAAGTGTGGGTGACACCCAGATCACAGCACTCCCCATGTGGTCCTGGGCTGTCTGGCTCAGAGGTCATGCCCTTCCAAGCAAGGAGAGACAGGAGTGGTATTTTCTTAGGAGATTATGAGACCCACTGGAATGTCACAGAAGGATTTAGCGGCGATAAGGAATAAATATCCCCATTTGCTAAGACAGCTGTCTTTCCTCCTGCCTCCTCCCTCTCACCCCTTCCTCAGCTTCCTCCTGTCCTTTCTTTCCCAGAGACAAAGAGCACCAACCAAAGCAGACAGTACACACGCCTGGCAGAGCTATTGCCTGAGTGGGGCCCAATTCTCACTGTGAGGTTTCACCTACCAAAAAAAAAACCCTGGTTCTTAGAGATGGATGTCAAGTGTGGCCTGGAATTAGGTCAACCTACCATCCATCTCATGGGATGGACATAACAGAACACCAAGATGAACTGTTCATTGGATTAGAAAAAATTATTGCAACCAATTGTTCAGCAGAGGTTAAATAAACGAGGTTGATTGGGCTATGCATTTCAAAGAGAGGTTACATAAGCTGTGTACTGGTGGCACAAGCCTGTAATCCTTGCTATTCAGGAGGCTGAGAACTGAGGATCAATGTTTGAAAGCCAGCCTGGGCAAGGAAGTCTATGAGACTTATCTCCAATTAACCACCAGAAAACTGGAAACAGCACTGAGGTCAAAGTGGTAAAGCACTAGCCTTGAGTGAAAAAGCTCAGGCCCTGAGTTCAAGCCCCATGACCAAATAAATAAATAAGAGGTTGCATAGACACAGCTGAAGAAAAGTCCTTTTATGATCTTGAACTTGGGCCTTTATATCAGAAGTAAACTCAAATATTTGTTGATGAAGACTGAAGACGATGATATTTCCAAAAGGAAGCTTCTAATTGGCTTCTTTTTTCTGAGAGGAATGGCCAGCTCCACACACCAGGCCCTGGGTTGTCAAACTAATCTCAAAATAGAACTGGAATCACTTTGAATGACATAATGGCAGCATAGATTCTGAATCAATCTGCTGGGGTCTGTTACTTTAAGCAAGTAGCATGCAGGCTCTGTGCTCCATTCTCTCATCTCTAACATGAGAATAATAAAACTTTCATTGGGTGCCAGTGGTTCATGCCTGTGATCCTAGCTACTCAGGAAACTGATATCTGAGGATCATGGTTCAAAGCCTGCCCAAGCAAAAACAAATAAAGAAAAAAATCCATGAGACTCTTACCTTCAATTAGCTACAAAAAATAGTTGGAACTGGAGCTGTGGCTCAAGTGGCAGAGCACTTCACCTGGACAACTTTCAACCTTGAATTGATGAAAGCAAATGTAATAATGCTAAGCACATGGTAAGGCCTCAAAAGAACAAAGTACTCACAGGCATAAGTAGTTCACATCTTTAAAGCTAGGTACTCAAGAGGCTGAGATCTGAAGATCCTCATTAGTTTGAAGCTTTCCCTGGGCAGAAACATTCATGAGACACTAACACCAAAAGGCTGCAAATAGAGCTCTGGTTCAAGTAGTAGAGTACCAGTCTTAAGCAACAAAGCTCAAGGACAGCACCCAAGGTCCAAATTCAAGTACTGGCACAAAAAATACAATCCTTATTACCAATATTTACATTATTATAAATCGACAGTGTCAAAATACTATTTCACAGGGAAATTTGGTGATATCCAATACCACTTTTAGAAATCTTTTTAAAAATTATCTTTCAGTAGTTGTACAAAGGAGTTGGCATTTAACAAAGCAGTTTGTGAATACGATATATCTTGATCAATGTAAGAAGACAAATGGATCCGCTTTTGCTTATGAACACTCATGAAGCATTGCTTTTAAGGACAAAAGTGTGATAAAGACCTAAATATGCATCCACAGGGGAGCTTGCTATGCATCTTAATAGTCCATCCATGTGGATTTTTTCTGGTGTCAAGAATCACTAATGAAAGGCTAGGGGAGGAGCTTCTCATTGCAAGCTCAGCCCAGCCAGCATTGCTTCTGAGAATCATTAGGCTTCTGCCTTTACATCAGCAATCGCAGTGTTCCTTCCTGCAATCACACAACATTCTCTTGGATGCTAATGAGAGGATGATTTTTTGTTTTCCTGGGAAAAGTGGATTTGTATCACTCAGGCCAAACGCAAGAGGCACAAGCCCTGAGGAAGAAGAGGTCAGGGAGCTTGGTTGAAAGATATTCTAATACCAGGAATGGCACCATCTTCTTACTGTGTACTTTAAGCCATAGAACCAGTGGGATGGGCCAAATGAATTAAGACCCTGACTTTTGGGTCTTAGCCTGAGCAGCCATCTTCAGTGTTTTCTATATGAGAGACAGAAGAAAAGGTCATCTGCTGGGCCATGCTAAAGCTATTCCTCATTAATCCCCAACCCCAACCTTTGATCTTCTCCCTGGGGTTTGTTTGCCCATTCCTTCCTGTCAAAAACACTAGCTTTGGAGTGGGGCTGGTTCCTCTGTCACTGTTTAACCTCATTCCTGTTACTTCTGACTGATACCAACCAGAAGCCCTCAAGAGCCCAGTTTCCTAAAGAAGTCGTTGCTTTCTTCTGAGGATATCATGTATGTTCCTTCTTGCTATTCCTTGTCTGGCCTGTGCGTCCTCCCCCACCCCCACCCCCCACCCCCGAATCCTAAGTTGTCTTATTGGGGCAGACCCTATTTTAGTTCCATTTTATGAAAAGAGAGTACAGTCTGCAAGAAGGGAAAAGAAGATGTGGCTCACAAACTCTTCCTGTTTTTACAGTAATCCCTTTAAAATAGCCTGGAGCACAATACTTGCCCTCCATCCTTCCTTGTCCCTCCTTGCATTTGAGAGGTAATGCTGGGGAGAAAGGCTCTACGCCCCCTAGAGGTTAAAGTATACAATTTGCAATGACTATAAAAGCATGTTGGAAAAATGAAGTGCTACACTACAAGCTATTTGCAATGAGTGAAGCTTGTGGGGACAGGCCGAGCTGAGCCCTCTCTGCACTGATCAGAGATTGTGATCACCAGTTCTCCCTTAAGAACCATTTCTATCATAAGTCATGTCCAACCTTCTTGATCTCATTTCTGTAACTATTCACAGGGGGAG
Source organism: Dipodomys spectabilis (assembly GCF_019054845.1). NCBI lineage: Eukaryota > Metazoa > Chordata > Mammalia > Rodentia > Heteromyidae > Dipodomys > Dipodomys spectabilis. Next base: position 3,648,841 of record NW_024870822.1, on the reverse strand, counting down.
GAAATCCTGACTCCCTGACATCTGAGTTCTTTCCTTAGCCAATTCCTTCATTAGTAAAGTGCTCCTCTCCCCCCATGCAGTACCAGATGAGGCCAGCAGGGGTCTGACATTAGTTGCTTTTAACTAAAACTGACTGGCACTCCACTGTAATGGCTCTGTGAATGAACTTGAATGAGGAGCTAACAGCCATGGTTGAAAGAGCAGATCTCATAGGTATAAATAATGCATCCATCTTTGTAGTGAAACTATGAACAGCCCAGCCCACAGGGCATCGATTTTCCTTATCCACAATGAAGTGCTTGGTTTAACCCAGTTTTCATGTTTACACAGAAAATACATTCATAAAGAAGGCTGCCCAAGTCCAGGAGATTCGAGTTCAGACTTCTGTCTGAGATGAGACATCAATTTCTGTTTGGTCTCAAAAGAAGATGCCTCAAGAACCAAAGGTGACAGTCCAAAAGCAAATGAAATGTTTTATTGTAAAGAAAAATACATTTTAGTATCTTGGGGTCATTCCACATTAAAATGATGTGCTCAAATCTCATTTGAACATATTTTTTTCTGTGGATGAGTGTTAGTAACAATAATCATTAATGCTCTCCAAGTTTAAAAATATCCATTCACATACATTACCTCATCTGGTAGTGTGTGTGTGTGTGTGTGTGTGTGTGTGTGTGTGTGTGTGTGTGTGTGTGTGTGTACCAGTACCAGGGCTTGACCTCAGGGCTTGGTACATTTGCTCAGCTTTCTTGCTCATATCAGAACAGTCCAGAATTTTACTAGTTCATTGGAAATGGATTCACATGGACTTTTCTGCCCAGGTTAGCTTTGGGAACCTTAATTCTCCAGATTTCAGCCTCATGAGTGGCTAAGATTACAGGTGTTAGCCACTAGCACCTGGCACATCTATTCATTTCTTACAAGGAATAAAATTTTCCTCTCATTTTGTGGCCAAGGAAAGTGCGAGTCAGAAGAATGATGAGAGTTGCCTGAAATTGCACAGCGAGGAGAGGCAGAACTGGCAATTTTCCATGCCAACAAAGCAATTAAAGGACTTCACCATGTGCAAACATTTATATAATGTAGACCCATTATAAATTGTACTTTTGCAGTAATTAGCCTGATTTTACTTATTAGCAACTATTTATATCTTGTTGCCATGCTAGACAGTCATGCTGTCATTACACTAAATTACGAAATGTATGCTTTTCAACAAGTATACATTCTTTTGCACCACATAGCCATGTTCTGTGTTCTGCTCCTCAAAGAAATGGCAGGAACTGTAGGAGCTGGGTGCCCAGTGGCTCACTCCTATAATCCTAGCTACTCAGGAGGCTGAAATCTGAGGATCACAGTTCAAAGGCAGCCCCAGCAGGAACATCCTTGAGACGCTTATCTCTAATTGACCACCAGAAAACTGCAAGTGGTGCTGTGGCTCAAGTGGTAGAGTGCTTGCCTTGAGCTGAAGAGCTCAGGGACAGTGCCCAGGCCCAGAGTTCAAGACCCATGAACCCCTCCCACACACACACACACACAAAGAGATGGCAGGAAGGGGCAATTGTCCAATCTATCTACATTCAACCATTCTGTGTGCAACAGGCTTCCTCAGAGAAACTCAGGCTGTACTCATCATCATAAGAACCTGAAATGCTAGATACTATTACTATTATAGATAAGGAACTGGGCAGAGAGGCTAGCTTGCCCAAATTCACACAACTACACAGTGCTAGAGCTGAGTTATTTTGGTTTTGGTTTTGGTTGGTCATGGCTTGAACTCAGGGCCTGAGGCCCTATCCTTGAGCTTTTCCACTCAAGGCCAATGCTCTATCACTTTGGGCCACGGCACTACTCCTGGTTTTCTGATGGCTAATTGGAGATAAGAGTTAAATGAACTCTCCTGTCCAGGCTAGCTTTGAACTGTGATCCTCAGATCTCAGCCTCCTGCGTAGCTAGGATTATAGGAGTGAGCCACTGGCATCTGGCTCCTAGAGCTGAGATTTGAACCCAGTTAGTCTGGCTCCTACCATGCTCACAGGCATTACAGATACCAGTTGTCATAGATAATGTCACAGAAGACTGTAACTTTTTTTTTATCCAGGACAGTGTGAGAACTAACTGAAAAGGAATATGTTATTATTGGAGAATAAAAGATTCACGTTACAGGCTTAAAAAACATCAACTTCAAGCCAGGCACCTGGTCACACATAACTCTAGCTACTCAGGAGACAGAGTTATAAGGGCCTTAGGTTCAAAGATAGCCCAGGCAGAAAAGCTTATGAGACTTATTTCCAATTAACCAACCAAAGGCCAGAAGTAGAGGAGTGGCTCAAGTGATAGAGTGCCAAGCAAGAGTGCAAGGCCCTATGCCTTACTACACACACACACACACACACACACACACACACACACACACAGAAAAATGGAGTCAAATTCAATGCAGATTCAGAGAGACTTCATAGGCAGTGCTGTAGTTTTGATACCAACCACCTGAACTGCTCCGGTTATCTTAGAATCTTGTGTCATTTCCTCTCCTCCTTTAATTAGAATGTTTAATGGCTCCAGATACAATTAAGGGAAGGCACTTTGAGTGGTCTCAGTCCATAGTATGGACTGAGAGCCTAATGTGTGCCTGCATTTTCCAAATCATCTCTACACCAGTCACTTCAGGTTGACTAAGAAGTGTCTACACTCCCAGCATGCAGGCAACCCCCTTCCTGGAGTTTCTATAACCTGGCCCCACCTCTCAGGTCCAGGGCTGGCCTGATTGGTATGAGGGAAGTTTCACCCTTCTTGACCTGAGTGGTTCAGAAGTAAGCACCGTGAAGACTTCTGGGAAATTTTCTCTCTCTATAAAAAGTCATGATAAGGTTCATCCTCCCTTACCACCACCCCCTCTCTCTTCCAAAATGGAAGCTGCAAAGCCACTTGGGACTGGGGCTGGAGACTAGAGCTTCAAAACAGAGGCAATGCAGCTTCTACCCAAAGTTCTCCAGCTGACATAGGCTCCAGTCCTACCAGCAACCACACTAGGGAAATCTTGCACAAGAAAGACAGATCCCACCCAGCCCCCCTTTCCTGTGTCTAGATTTAGCCATAGACTGTCTGAATTAAGGGATGGAAGGTTCTGGTGGATAATTGAAATTCACAAACACCTCCATCATACTTGACAGCTTTGACCTTCTCTCCTGATTGGGTATTAATAAGTTGGAAATACAAGACACTAAAGTTTAACCCCTTCTCCCTGCCTTAACCCCAACCAAGAGTAGAAAGTAGAATTTATTCAAAAGGCACAGAAAGATTGAACAACTTCAACCACCTTACCTTTACCTCTATTAGCTCCTGATATGTTTTATATCTACATATGTATATACTTATATACAAATATACATATATGTATGTTTTATATGTGTATATATGCATATGTCTTATATATACATATATGCATATTTGATATAGTATAAATGTGCATGTATGTATGCGTGTGTATACACACACACACACACACACACACACACATATACATACTAGGCCTTAAACTCAGCATTTACCAGTCGCTGAACTAGTGCTGAACTGAGGCATGCCTTCAGCTCTGTTTTTTGCTGGTTATTTTGGAAATGGAGTCTCACAGACTTTTCTTTTTTTCTTTTTTTTTTGGAAGGGGGGAGGGGTCTGGTCATGGGGCCTGAACTCTGGGCCTGGGCACTGTCCCTCAGCTCTTCAGCTCAAGGCTAGCACTCTACACTTGAGCCACAGTGCCACTTCCGGCTTTTTTCTTTTTGCTTATGTGGTGCTGAGGAATCGAACCCAGGGCCTCAGGCATGCAAGGCAAGCGCTCTACCACTGAGCCAACTTCCCAGCCCCTCTCACAGACTTTTCTACCCAGACTGGCTTCAGATTTTAGCCTCTTGAGTAGCTAGGATTGGAGGCATGAACCATTATTGCTCAACAGTGGCATTTTGAAACCATTCATGTGTTCGGACAGCTTCACTTGGAAAGACAGTGTCGCTCAATGGTTGGAAGTTCAGGTGCCAGGAAGCAAGCTGACCCAAAGTCAGAGCAGATTCTACCGGGTGTGGACTGGGGAGGTTCCTGAGCCTCTCAGAACACCAGTTCCCTCATCTATTAAACTTGCCTTGCCAGGGTTTGCAGGGCAGTCACAGGTGAAATGATTCTCCATCTCTTTGGACCTGCACAAGCTCTCACCAGCCCTCTTCCTGCTGGATCTCACCCTGCAAGATGGACGCCATCACCTCTGCTCTGGTCTGCCCACTCCTGGGAAGGAAACAGTGCAATGACCTTGTTCCTATATTCAACCTCCTCTTTCCTCTTGACACACTGCAGGGACCTCAGGGGGCTCACTGTCTCACTGCGGGCACTGGGGAGGAGCAGTGGAGCAGTGCAGCCTTCAGAGACAATTTGGAGAGTTTGGATTCCAATTCCAAGTACTCAGAGTACAAGCCCTGTTTATATCAATGGAAGTCCTTAGGCCAGGGCACAGCATGACCTCTGCTCATGCTTACTCTACTCCTTCATAGCCCACCATCCTGTCTGTACCACAGGAACTGAGGCAGTTTCTGAAATCATATTTGGCCTGGTGTCAGTGGCTCACGCCTGTAATCCTAGCTACTCAGGGGGCTGAGATCTGAGGATCAATCACAGTTCAAAGACAACCACGGGCAGAAAAGTCCATGAGAAAGCTCAGGGACAGCACCCAGGTGCTGAATTCAAGCCCCAGGACTCACACCAAAATGAATAAATAAATGCATATTTTATTTGGTAACTGAATGAAAAAGGGAAGGGCTGGCACATCTTGTCCTAGAGATTCAGCAGATATTTGATGTCGGCTCCAAAGTTCCTGTGGGCCCTAGCACATTCGCAGGCTCACCTGCCCTGCTGCGGGAATCACCTTTTCTCATAGGACGAAGCGAGTCTTGTCATGCCCATGACTCAGGCACCCACTCATGTTTGATCTCTATTAAATCCTGACTTCCCAGGCTGTGGAGACCCAAGGATCAAGGAGGCTGGAAGGGTTGAAGGGTTAAAGGCGCTGGAAGAGCAGGTGTGGGCTGGAGGTGAGGGCAGGTGAATGGAAACCGAACAGCTGTTTCTATTTAATGAGAGCAAGTTCATTGTTTCACCTAAGAGCACAACAGCAGCACTAATGAGCCTGAAAATCAATCCTTGTTGCTGGGCTGGGGGTTGGACAGGTCAGCTGCACCCTGCACTCTGCACCCTGGGGGGAGCTTTCCAGTCTCTATTCCAGGTCAGCATTGGTGGGAGAAGACAAACCATGGGATATTCCTGCTGACCCTTCCCAGGGTGGCTTGCTTAGCACTGGACAGTTTGGAATTTTGAACCCATTTTTCTACGTAGATAGTATCAGTACCTCCCTTTTTCAGGTTAAAAAAAAAAAAGCCCAACAATAACAGCAACAAAAACTCTCCATCATGAAAGTCAAAGCAGTCATCTTCAAACTTTATCTCAGAATCCTATCAGAAAATTGATCCTGAGCAAATACCTCCAAGGTACAAGTATAATTTATTTATAAGCATAGCCATGCATATTGTATTAATATGTTGAGTGTATCATAAAACATGAATGAAAACCTTAAAAAAGAAAAAGACCATACACATAAATAGAAGGATTCAATACGAAGCAGGGTACAGGTGACTTGTGCCTGTAATACTAGCTACTCAGAAGGCTGAGATTTAAGAATGGTGGTTCAAAACCAGCCCAGGCAGGATAACCCATAAAACTCTGATCTTCAATTAACCACCAAAACTCTGGAGATAGATGTGTGGCTCTAGTAGTAGAGTAAAGCACCAGCCTTAAGCACAGAATCTAAGAAACAGCACCCAGACCTGGAGTTCAAGCCCCAGCATTGACACAAGCACAGAAAAGAAGATCTAATACTCCTTTCACTCTAATAGATCATCTTGTACCATTAGTGAAGTGGACATGTTAGAGACCCAAGCCAAATGCCCACTGGGACCAAGCAGGTAACACAGTCAAGTGGAATAGAGTGAGGATAACAGAATGAACTGTCCAGGCAAGACAAGAAATGAGATCTTATTCTCAGCTCAGTGCTGGGGATACAAAAAATGGCACAATGGGGACTGTGGCAAAAAATGAGAGCAAATCTTCCATCTGTCCCTCAGTGTTTGACAATTAATGTATTAGAAAGTAGCCCCAGAATCCCCAACTTCACACTTTTTAAAGGGAAGTCAGATATCTAGATGTTTTTTGTGTGAAATTTTAGGATGTTAAAGTTGTTTTCACAGGCTTTGTTTCTGTTTTTAATCCTTGAGGTCCACGAGTGTTCAAATTAATTTGCAGGTGTCCAAAGGACAGTTAATCCAAAGCACAATAATGAAAAAGGAGACCTCAGCAGCTACAGTCTTGGTTTCCAACCCTGTTGTCTACCTTTAACAAGTGATTCACCCTCTCTGTGCTTTGGTCTTCAGGCCAGTGAAGTGGAAGTGGCAGGTTTCCTGGAGGGTTAGTGGTGATATGTACAAGTCACTTGACACAGGTCCCACACATAGCAGAGGCTCAATGAGACATGTAAAAGACACAGCCCTATCTTTCTCTTTCTGGTTAAGGGTTGAGGGTTTCCCTCAGCTTTCCAGTTTCAACCCAAAACCACAAGTCCTTGGATGTGACATATGAAAAGAATTTCAGGATGCCTTACAGAGAGCGACAGAGAGAGACAGAGAGAGAGAATGTCTCAAGGCAGGTGTCATTGGCTCAAGCCTGTAATCCTAAAATCTGAAAGACTCTTTCTTCCAATTAACCACCAGAAAACCAGAAGTGCAGCTGTGGATCAAAGTAGTAGAACTCTAGCCTTGAGCACAAAAGCTCAGAAACAATATCACCCAGGTCCTAAGTTCAAGCCCCAACAACAACAAAGGGGGGGGGGGGGGAGAATTTCAGCAAGGATTTATTTAGTATATAACGAGGTTAAAGTGGGAAGAAAGAGAAAAACCCTTCTTGTTCCCCATGCAGGAAACTGGAGTTAAAGATTCTAAGTGGCAGTGGTTACCTGCTGCTTTTATTCCCTTTGAGCTGGGGGAATATACTTGGTCCAGGTTCTGACTAGGAGAGGTGGGTGTTACTTAGTATTCTAAAATATGGAGATGTCCCTGGGCCTACCTTAACACAGGAACAATTGGGAGCTTTAGGGCTTCCTTCTTTTGGCTCAGTTCCTCCTCTTAGAGGTCTCTACCCATTCACAGAGAGTTGTCAACGTTTTATCATTTCAAAGGAAAAGGGCAGTTTCAGACAACTAGCTTCTCTTAGGTCTCCTACCCTAGCAACTTAGCATTTAAATGGAGGGAAGCTTAACTGCTTTAGTAGCTGAGATCATAAACTTCACTGCTTCACACTCATGCTGCTGAAAATCCAATTATCTCAGACCCTTGTTCCTTGAGGCAAATCACCCCCCCCCCCCCCAGTGCAGAGATGTCCAAAGTCATCAGTGGCAAACATGGTCAGGCATAAATGCTTGCTGTACACCCAGGATGTGGCAGATCCTAAGGATCCACTGGGGCGTAGCAAGGAACCAGGGTATTTCACCCGCACTCCCAGTCCTGTGGGATTCTGTGGGAAATGGGGGACGGTTTCCAGATAAACAGTCTCTTGGCAGGTCACCACAAGACTAGCAGACAGTCATAACTCCACAGAGATGACAGATCTTGAAACAGTATCCATTTGTATTCATCTTTGTGGCACACGCTGTAGACTAGGTGACCCAACTCCTATCCCGACTCCTAGCCATCGTCCACTCAGGCATGGGCCACAGCTCTGGTTAATGACACACAGCATGAGCCTTCAGGATACACCTAGGAAGCCCTCATTTCTCTTGTAAACTGTGCAGGTAGAAGTTTTCATTCTCCCTTTCCTAATTAGAATGAAGAGGTGATACCTGGAGGTACAGCCACCACCTTCTGACCATGAGACTTTAAGCAGGGACTCCTAGGTCAGCAGAGCAGACACAGAAAGGATTCAGTGTTCTAGTGTTACTAAGCCTCCACACCAGCCCTGGACTGCTCTCTTTTGTTTTAATGTAAGATGAATACATCCTATACTCAAGCCATAGGTGAGTGGTTGATCAGTAAAATTAGAGAATTAAAGCCGGGTGCCAGTGGCTCACACCTGTAATCCTAGCTACTCAGGAGGTTGAGATCTGAGGATTTGGGTTCAAAGTCAACCCTGGGCATGAAAGTCTGCAAGTCTCTTATCTCCAATTAAATCACAGAAAAAGCCAGAAATGGTGCTGTGGCTCAAGTGATAAAAGTCCTAACATTGAGCAAAAGGAGCTCAGGGATAGCACCCAGACCCAGAGTTCAAGCCTCAGGGAGAGAGAGAGAGAGACAGAGAGACAGAGACCGAGACAGACAGAGACAGAGAGACAGAGACGGACAGAGACAGAGACAGATAGAGACAGAGACAAAAAGAGAAATAGAGAGAGACAGAGACAGAAAGAGACAGAGAGACAGACACAGACACACAGAGAAAGAGAGAGAGAAAGAATATTAAGATCTGGAAGAAACCCTGAAGATTTTCTCATCTGTGCCAGGCACTGGTGGCTTGCGCCTATAAATCCTAGGTACGCAAGAGGCTGAGATCTGAGGATCACGGTTTGAAGCCAGCCTAGACAGGAAAGTCCATGAGACGCTTATCTCCACGTAACCACCAAAAAGCTGGTACATAGAGCTATGGCTCAAAGTGGTAGAAAACTAGCCTTGAGGGGAAAAAAATAAAGCTGAGAAACAGTACCTAGGCTCTGAGTTCAAGCCCTAGGACTGGCACTCCCCGCCACACACATACACAAAGATGATTGTCTGATCTAACTTCTCTTTTGATATGTGAGGAAACTGAGGCACAGAGAGGGAAGGAACTTGCCCCAGGTCACACAGTCCAACTAAGGCTCTAATCTCCCGGCCAGCCCTAGTTCATGCTATTAAGTTCATGCTATAGCCTGTACCAAAAAGAAAAAAAAAGTGAATTTTTGGTGTGGGTTTTGGAAACAGCTAATCTTGTCCTACTTGGTACCCTGGCCAGCACAGGGGCAAGGGTTAACTGAGTGCTCACGTAGCTAAGCTAGTGAGTGGCAGGTGGAAAGTCCAGCCTGGTTAACTGCATTAAGATGTGATGGGGCTCCAATGAAGCACCCTGTGTCCATCTACAGGCAAATTAGGTGAGGTGAGCAAATTCAGAGAAAGGCTGCCTGTCTCCTCCTTGTTCCATGGCGTGAAATTCATGCAAATTGTGAGAAACTTGTGTGGGTGAAATTCCTGCAAGTTGTAATGAAGCTGCCTTCCTGTGAGGGTCATAGCTCCAAAAGCACTTCTGATAGTTGGCAGAGATCTGGCTCTGCTGCTACCCTGATTAATCCCTGTTTTCTTCCTTAACCCAATCTACCACTTTTGTGAATTAATCTCTTCCTAAAGGTACTGTAAGAAGAGTGAAGGCCAGAGAAAGAAGAGCTAAAGGTAGGTATCACCTGCTTTATTGGAGACAAATGAACTGAGCGTCTGTGCCCTTCCAAACTCATACCTGCTATGATGGTATGAGGAGTTGGGACCTTTTTGGGGGGAGGAAGGGGTTATTAGATCACAAAGGGGGAGCGCTCATGAAAGTGATCAGCATCCTTACAGAAGAGGCCCTGGAGAGCTTCTCCACTTCACCAGTTCCACCCATGAAGGTCACAGCAAAAACATGGCCTTCTATGATCAGGAGCAGGCCCTCACCAGACAGGGACCCTAGCCCTAGTGGCAACTGCTGGAATTGCAGGAAAAGAATAGGCAGTGTGAAGTAAAGGGAACAATTATCATTTTATTCAAGAATGACTTTAGTGGACTCAGGATATGGCAGCCTCTCCTATGAGAAACCAAAAGAAGGGTATGGTTGACTCCCTTGTTCATTTGATGTGCTTGAAGGAAATCACAAGCACGTGAAAGGAACCACAAGAAAAACCAGACCTGAAATACAGAAGAAAGAAGAGGTAAACCTTGTGACCCAAGGGGGAAAACCTTGCATATTCAAATTATTTCCTGCCATATTGAATCTCTGAGATCTCTGGATTTTGAACATCCCTGGTTACAGTCTCATTCAATAACCTTTACCAAATGGTCTCCCAGGTGCTCCACCCAGTGGCTTCCTGAAAAGGACCAGTGCGCAATGATAACAGTATTATTTGTGTGGAGAAAAAGCACCTTTGCCTCTTTTGCATGGAGTTACTTTTTCAGTATGGATACATTATAATTGGGAGAGCTGGTAAGAGGACCTTTTCTTGGTGAGACAAGCAAATCGAAACATACCACTTTCAATTCTCTCTTCTGCTTTTCTCCTGTTCAGGGAGACTGGAGAAAATGCCAGGATTTGAGGATTATGATTACTAGGCTATATTTTTTTAATGGAATGGGTTCTTTTTCCTGCACTGGACAGGGAGAAAGCTCTTTCCCCAAAGCTAGCCTGCTGACTGTCCACAGGTTCCTGGGATAGCCCTTGCTGGATCTACTAGGAGACACAACCACTCTAAATGGCCCCAGAGCCCATTCCTGACGGCTATCACTGATATTACCCAGCCACAGAAGCGGAGTCTAGACCTGTTGGACTTGTTATAGCACGCGCACACACACACCATGGAAACTTTGACTCCAAAAATCTTAGAGGAGGGTTACTTCTGCCTTGTGGAAATGGGAACGGCTCTTCTCCCATCCTGCATTTCTTCAGAGTCTCATTTTTCTGCTATGGTTCCCGCCCCCCCCCCCCCCTGCTTAATCTTCAGGTGTCCAGGGTCTGCCCCACACCTTTCCTACTTTCAACACACCCTCTATTTTCTTTCTTTCCTTCCTTCTTTTACCATCTCCTCTCTTTGGGCAATCCTCTTTCCACGCTCTCTTTCCTCCCTGGTCCCTGGCTCCCTGAGAACCCTAGGTCCAGGAGTGTGAGGGAGGATTTCTCCCAGCACCCACCCCCCATGTCTCACTTGGGAGGAAAAAATGGTCCACAGGCTACAGCTGGGACAGGGCGGGGCAGGAGGCACATGGCAACAAGGTTGTAAATCTATCTTTCACACAGTCCTTTTTCTGAGTGGGCACATCCAGTGGCCTGGTCCCTGGGCCTAGAGTAGAACCTTGAGGCCCAGGTGCTCAGAAACTTGCCAGTCTTGTCATGTGTCCAATGGAGAGTGCAGTGCTTTCTTTGTACCTCACAGGGGTGTAACAAGGATGAGATGCAATACTGGATGGAAAGGGTTCCAAGAGGCTTAGCCCCTGAGCAATCCATCACCGGCCCTGGGTAAGTTCCTCTTCTTGATGTCTTTCCCATCTGGCTTTGCATTCAGTCCTGCAAGCCTAGAACCCCTCCCAGATGCCAGCTTCACACTCCTGGCTCTCTTGGTCTCATTGTCCACATTCCTTCTTCACCTCCGTCCCCCACTAGACACTAATGCCCAGTAATCTCTCCAAAATCCAGTATTATTTATCAAGGCACATGCCTTGATAAAAAACCTCCAATGATTCTCCTTCACCAAGACAAAAGCAGAAGTCGGCCTGGCGGTCGGGGGGAGGGTTCTGGAAATGACTCAGTGAGGCTCATGCTCGTGAGTGTGAGCAGGCTGACGTGTCACTCCCTCACGCGCTGTCTGGCAGAATGCAATCAGTCAGAAGTGAAGCCTGCGAAAGGTCACGTTTTCTCCTGTTGGCAGCAGAAGAGGAATTCAGACATTAGAATCATCATCAGAATACAGTCGCCATCTTCAAGCACAGAGGACCCTCACCCACAAGGACTGGATTTGACTGACAACCTGGATGAGCTCAGACGCTGATTTCCCCCCAGAGTCTCCACCTAAGAGGTCAGTTTGGCCAATACTTCAGTTTTAGCCTCGGGGCCCTCCAGGAAAAGCCCAGTGTGCCCACCTGACTTCAGAACTACAGAGTGGCATCCGTCCTGGGGTGTGCTAACCCCCTACTCAGCAACAAGACATGCACACTTGGTAGTTCAAGGCCTTAAGAGTTCGAATCCAGCCTCCCTCTCCAACTCACAAATCAGCCCTAGGGTAATTATTGTGCCAGTCCTTGGGGTGGAACTCAGGACCTGGGCATGGCGCCTGAGGAGTGTTTTTGCTCAGAGCTAGCATTCTACCATTTTGAGCTGTAATAACCCGTGGGGCCCCCATGATCAGCGGGGCCCGGCCTGCTGGAGGGGCCGGGGCATCAAGAGCCCAGCCTCTCCACTCCACAGTCCAGGCCACCAGACTGAGCAGGGCTTTGAGAGGCTGACGTCACCACCCAAGGGCACCGCTGGAGGGGCGTGCCATGCCGCCGGAAGGGGCGGGTATGCCGCCGAAGGGGGTGGGGCGTGCTACTGGAGGGGTGGAGCATTGAGCCCCCCGGTGAGCTGTCAGGAAGTGATTGGACAGTGGGCAGCTTGGGGGAGGAGCATGAATGGCCGTTGGAAAACCGTTAGGGAAGAACTGTGAGGAAAAAGCCGTTAGTTAGGGAGTTACTGCGGGGAGGAGAGTAGCGGAGTGGAGGAGAGACGGCAGGAGGGGAAGGCTCGCCGGAGCAGGGCAGGCCTGTGGAGGACGGGGCAGGTCTCGGGAGGCCATTTGGGGCTTCTCAAGGAAGCCATTCTGGGCCTCCTCGAGGGGTCATTTGGGCCTCCTCTGGAGGCCATTCTGGGCCTCCTCGAGGGGTCATTTGGGCCTCCTCTGGAGGCCATTCGGGGCCTTCCTGTAGAGAGGCCTGTGGAGAGGCCTCCCGGAGCAGAGCAGGCAGGCCTGTGGAGGGGGGAGAGGCCTGCATGCAGAGGAGGAAGGGAAGGAAAGGAAAAGCCTTCCCTCTGAAGCTTTGGAGCTTTGGAGGTCAGAGGGTCATAAAGGTCAGGGGTCAGGACTGCCTATTGGAGGTTTAGTGGTTGAGGCTGCTCTTGGTTCCGGGTACAGAGCCCAGGACAAGGTAGGCTCAAGACCCCTTTCTGGTGTAAATAGTGTACGTGAACTTCTTTTGTTCATTCAGTCTCTGTGCCTCGATGGATTGTCTCCCTCTCTGGAGGTCATAAGTGAGCCACAGCTCTACTTCTGGCTTTTAGGTGGTTAACTGGGGTTGGATTCTTATAGACTTACCTGGCTTCAGCTGGCTTCAAACCACAATCCTCAGATCTCAGCCTCCTGAGTAGCTAGGGTGACAGGCATGAGTCAATGGCACCTGGCTCTAGAATGATTGCAAAGTTCAAATCTGGAGTCTATGAATTATTGGCAAGCCACATGTAGTATCTGTGTTTTGGTGGTTTTTTTTTTTTTTTTGTATCACCTCATTTATATATTTACCATGATTCTAGAACCTTTTCTATGAGACTGCTGAGAAGATCAAGTGAGATAATCCAGTAATGTGCTTAGTGTTATGCACTATTTAATATTATTTATGTTCATTTTTTCTCTATATTATTATTTTTTCTGAAGAGATGTCCTTTAAGCAAATGAATTTATTCATTAACTTAATATATTTTTTCTTGGCTCACATCAGCTCCCTGCCAGGCACATGTTCTGTTTACTTCTATATCTCTCAAATGCCTAGCCTATAAGGTCTTGCTCAGATTCCTGCTTGCCTCACAAAGCCTTCTTAGATCTCCAGTTCTGGTCATCTAGCCCTTATACCAAGTTATAGAGTGCCTGCATATGGTGTAAATGCTTAGACTCTCTCATCCCTAATCAACTGAAATGAATTGTTTTTCCTCCCTCATCAAAGTAATGCTTCTAGATAGAGAAATCTCGAGAAATCCACGAACATCTAAATCAGTGAATGTTTTAGTGGATTTCCTTTCAGTGTTCTTGTTTTTGTCATATATATACATACATATACACACAAATACATATCCATATATGTAGACAGATAGACATGTATATAAACCATTACCTGGTTAAGCAAGCATCTATCTATCTGAAAAGAGATTAGGATTTGCTTTCACAAGTTACAAAGAGAAAGAAGGATCTGATATTCAGCTATAGCAGTACAAAGTAAGATTATGTAGGAAGTTAAAATATGTTTTATCCAAACTGGGTACTGCTGGTTCACATGTGTAATCCCAGTTAGTCAAGAAGCTGAGATCTAAAGATCGTGATTCATGATTTAAAGCTAGCCTGGGTATGAAAGTCCTCAAGACTCTTATCTCCAATTAAACACCAAAAACCTGCAAGTGAGCTGTAGATTAAGTAGTAGAATGCCAGCCTTGAGTGAAAAAGCCAAGGGACAACTCCCAGACCCTGAGTTCAAGACATAGTGCTAACACACACACATACACACACACACACACACACACACACACACACACACACACACACACACACACACACACCAGCCAAGGTTCCTGTATTAGTATATTAGTAATAGTAGTAGTTTGTGGTTTAAGGCAGCGTAAATTTATTTTCTTACAGTTCAGGAGGTCAGAAGTCTGAAATAAGTCTTAGGGGCTCAGATATTGTTAGAATTCCTTCTGAAGACTCTAGAGAAGAGCACTGCTTTCTTCTCCCAACTTCTAGCAGCTGCTAGCATTCCTTGGCTCATGGCTGCATCACTCCAGCCTCTGCTTCTGTCATCACAATGTCTTTTCCTTAGTTTTGACATCCTGCCTCAATCTCAGAAGATCCTTGTGATTGCATGAACCTACCTAAAAAAATCAGCTTAAAAGTGTCCTCATCTTAGAACCACCCATGTTACTTCCCACTTGGTATCATGGAGCAAAGATAAGCCTGCACACAGAGTATGATGCAGCTGTACAGCGGGGTGATGAGGAGTCATGAAGGTTGTCTAAGAGGAATCATGGTATTTGGAGGGAGCCCAAGAACAGGAAGCTGCTGGGGAAGCAGTTCTCAAAATAAAATGAGCATAGCAATAGCTGACATTTATTGAGCACATATATGCCAGGAGCTATACTGGGCCCTCTTTTAAAATAGTTACTAGGAAAAGCAGCATTGAAATAACCAGGCAGTCCAAGATAAAAATTGTCGACATTCCAGCCTTCTAATTATATCACTATTTAAATTTTCCACATTCCTATATAATTTTTCCATTTTCATTACATTATAGCTATAACTTAGAATGCTAATTTCCACATTTCTAGTTTAATTTTTACCACAAATAATAATTCCACTTTGCAAAGAGTACCAGTGTTTCTCTCTCTCCTTTCTCTTCTACCACACTGTAACTAGTATTAACATTCTGCTACATCTTTCTACATATTTATCTGTGCTCATTTAAAGTAACAGTGAACATTTACTTAGAAAATATTACAAGATGGGTCTTGTGTTTGCCATAGTACTTCCTATTACTCCTCTAATCTTCCTAACAACCTAATGTTATGCTCAATTTACACATGAAGAAATTGAAGGCCAACAAACATGAAATAGTAAAAATATATAAACAAATCCGTAGTCCCAAATGGAAGCAGGCTGCTTGATCACTTGAAGGTCCTATTCCTAGTTCAAAGGAACCTAAGCCAGGCACAGGTGGCTTTCACCTGTATTCCTAGCTACTAAGGAGGCTGTGGTCTGAGGATCAAAGTTCAAAGCCAGTCAGGGCAGGGAAGTCCATGAAACTCTTATCTCCTATTAACTACTAAAAATCCAGAAGTGGACCTGTGGCTCAAGTGGTAAAGCATCATCTTGAGTAAACATTCTAAGGGACAGTGCTCAGGCCCTGAGTTCAAGCCCCAGGACTGGCACAAAAGAAAAAAAAAGGCAGCAGCAGCCAGTATACATGTAGTATATCTTGCCATCTCTCCAGGTCAATAGATCCAGCTCCAACTTGTTTTTAAGGAGCAGCACCATTGCCTTATTGTCTGAATTCACAATCATTTATTGGACTTATTGGGAAACATTTATGTAATTTCCAATAACTTTTGGCAGTACAAATGACATTGCAATAAATATCCTAGAATATATTTCTATAGGGTAGAGCCTTGCAGACTTGAGTACTGAATTTGGACTCTTCCACATGAAATGATAAGCACAGCGATAAGCTGAGCCAAAGCATTAAGAACCTTTTGAAATATGCAAGCTCTACGTGTAGTCAGGAGAGAAGACAAATCATTTAGATGATCAAAGGGGTTATAACCTATAAAGACATACCACTACAGGAGGCCAGGTGGGACTCCACCTCAGAACATACCTCAGTCACTTCCATGGTTTCCTGGAGCATCTCTAGAACAAAGGGAATTATGGCAACCATGCCCAGGGATATCCTATCGTCTACTTCATCTTCCCTTTCTGCTTTCCAGCATCTTAATCTTCTTGCTGTGACTCTGACTACCACAAGCTGAATTAATTGATAAAGAATAGAGGTTTGTCTACCTCAAAGTACTAAAGGCTGGGAAATTCAACATCTGGAAGTCCAACATGGCACCAACATCTGATGAGGGCTTTCTTGTGGTATCGTAACATGGTGAGGAAGTATGTCATGAGGAGAAGAGAGGAGGGGAGGGGAGTACAGAGGAGGGAGAGGAGGGGAGGGGAGAGGACAGGTTACTTCTGTAACAAAGCCATTAACCCAGAGCTCTATGAATTCATTTAATGAGTGGATCACCCCTCACCCCAAATCCAACCTCTTAGCACTGCTTGGGAGTTTGTTCCCAGCACAAGAGCCTTTAGGAGACATTACTTAAAGCACTGGGAAATCCACATTAGACATTTAATGATGTTCATCATTTAACAGGCTCTATGCTGTCAAATACTTGAATCAGCAGGTGAGGATACCATCATGATGAGGGAAAAAAAGAAAGAAAATATTTGCTATAAACAAGGAGAAGAAGGATGGCAGTGATTGGAAAGAAAGAACAGTAGAGATGTTCTTAACTTTCCTAGTCAAAGAGAAAGCAATGAAAAGTATATTGATAACAATAAACTGGGCACTGGTGGCTCATGCCTGTAATTATAGTTATTCAGGAGGCTACAATCTGCAGATGATGGTTCAAAGCCAGTCCAAGCAGGAAAAGTCTGTGAGACTCTTACCTCAAATTAATCACCAAAAACGCCACAAGTGGCACTGTGGCTCAAAGTAGTATAGCACCAGTCTTGAGCAAAAGAGCTCAGGGACAAGCCCCATGGGGGCAGGGGAGACAAAAACCCCAAACAAACAAACAAAAAAAATCCAGAAATATTGATAATCTGATAGTCTGATATTTATTTTTTAAAAAACAGATTGATTGGGGGTGGGGGAAGGTGGCTTAACATGCCTTGCATGCATGAGGCCCTGGATTCGATTCCTCAGCACTACATAAACAGAAAAGGCCAGAAGTGTCACTGTGGCTCAAGTGGTAGAGCACTAGCCTTGAGCTGAAGAGCTCAGGGACAGCACCCCGGCCTGGAGTTCAAGCCCCATGACCGACCAAAACAAACAAACAAAAACAAAACAGATGTATAAAAAATGTATATATCCAATATCGGAGAGCATCTTCAAATAACAAAAATAAGCATACACACAAAACCCAACTACCATAAGTAGTTTATCTTGCATAACTAGTCATAGATGTGGGTAGCTGCTGGCTCAGCAGCTCAGCAATGTTAAGTCCAGTGTCTTTGTGGCTTGCTAGGTCAAAGGCAAGATGCCTTGGTAATTGTGTTAGATGTTCCCACATTTTCCTGCACAGGGGTCATAACATTTTGTATCTGCCAAAATGCAATTTATATCATAGACTAAACACTAATATTCCTAATGGATAAAGAGCTTCTAAAAATGAAGAAGAAAGCAACTACCAACCCAACAGAAAAGAAATGGGCAGACTGTTTGCATGGGGAACAAGAATGAATGCTAAACATATGGTAAAAAGCTCAGTTTCTTCTGAATACAACAACTGCAAGTACAAACAGTACTGGGACAGCATTTCTCACCTATCAGATTGGCAAAAGTCCAGTCTGACATACCCGGTAGATAAGATGACTTGAGGATGCTTTCTCTCTTGAGTTGTTGGTGGAGATAAAAAAGGATGTAACCTTTCTGAAGGGGAAATTTAGACCATCTAGCAAAATTACACGTTTGTCTAGCCTCTGGCACAAAAATCCCACTTCAACGAATCTCTATCAAAAATAGGCTGCCAGAAATACCAAACAACACATAGAAGGATATTTATTGCCAACAATTGCAATAGAAATAGAACACAAACAAATCAAATATTCATCAGTAAGGGATGGTTGGGTAAATAATGGTTTCTCCAAACCATAGAGTATTTTACAGCTATTAAAAATGAACAAAAAAGGATCCATATCTACCTATGTAAATTAACTACCAGGATATGTGTTAACTACGAAGGACAAGGTGTAAAAGAATAATATGTCAGTAGGCTATAGTTTCCTTAGGATAGAAGAATATATAAGTATATAAATATACTCACTTAGACTACCAAAAGGTATTAATGGAAAGATTAACCAAAAGCACTAAAAATGGAGACCCATAAGAACAGGAAGAAACAGGGTAAAGGGAGAGGGACAGACCCCTAGTCCTCAATAAACATAATTTATTTTATATTTTAACTTTGAAACCAGGTAAAAATTCCAAATCAACAACTAAAGTTGAAAAACGCATTCATCAAGGTTGCAAAAGCAGAAAGAAATGACCTGATAATTGTGTGTTAGGTTAGTAGTGGTTTGGCCACACAAAGAAAGAGTTACTGTTGAACAATTCCATATACATTCTAAGGATCAAAAAGAGCATAAAATATAGAACTATCACAATGACCCCTCCCCCTTTTACAAGGTAAAAAGTCTTTTACATAAAGGTTTTATTCCATTTGAACAAGTAATAAAATAAGAAGTCTTAAGAAAAGGGCAAGAAGAAATCTTACTCTGTATTCAACGATATAAATCAAGATGAGCTGGATGACACTTCATTATGGTAACAAATGAACCCAGTCAGGGTACTTCCATGGTTCCACACTGCCTGTTTATTCATATGGTCCCAGCTTGGCCCCATGCCATTTTCCCCCTGTGACCCAGGCTGGGGGAAGAGCCTCTGTCTGGAATATTTTATTTATTTTGTGTAGGTACAGAGGCTTGAACGTAGGATCCAAATGCTGCCCCTTCGCGTTTTTTGTTTGTTTGTTTTTTTTTCCTCAAAGCTGACCCTACCACTTGAGTCACAACTCCACTTCCGGATTTTTGATTTCTTGTAGGTAAGAGTCTCATAGACTTTTCTGCCTGAGTGGACTTTGAACTGTGATCCTCAGAGATCAGCCTCCTGAGTAACTAGGATTACAGTTGTGAGTTACAGGTACCTGGCAAGTTTAAAGCCAATCACTAGGGCAGAGAAAAAGGATCCTCAAGCTGTTAAACCTTCTTCCTGGAAATGACCAGCCTTGCTCTTAATTTACTTCTGTCTTATTGACCAAAGAAAACCACCCAGCTTAGTTCAAAAGGGTGGGAATGTTTAATCCTCTGGGAAGACTGGCTCTGTCACTGCTGTTATTTTCAAACTATCTTGTGGATGTGGTAAGATCTACAAATTAGCACTTTTTTTCATGTTATTAAGAGCCAACATTTTCAGGATAAAAGACAAAAGGCATGAATAAAATATCCAAAATGAGTTCAAACCCTGAATTCTTATATTTTTAATTGAAAATACCAATATGAACTTCTTTTTCTTTTTTTCCTTTTGCCAGTCCTGGGACTTGAACTCAAGGCCAGGGCAATGTCTGTGAGCTTTTGTGCTCAAGGCTAGTACTCTACCACTTGAGCCACAGCTCTACTTCCAGGTGTTTGGTAGTTTATTGGAGATAAGAGTCTCGCTGCCTTTCCTGTCTGAGTTGCCTGATTCTCAGATCTCAACCTCCTGAGTAGCTAGGGTTATAGGATGAGCCACCAGTGCCTGGCTACCAATATGATTTCTAATTTAGCTTCCTCTGAAAGACATGTCTCCTTTTGCCAGGGCAACTGCACACTGGAGGAAAGTGCAGGGATCCACCTTTCCCTTATTCCTCTGGTTAGAATGCCCATGGATGAATATACTTCATAGATAATCGATCCCTCTATTCGTACCTGGTTTTTTCATTAAGCTAATCTGGATTTGAAGGCCCATGTGGAAACTCCCCTTTGTCCTGGCCTGCTTGTGTAGCCGGACCAATACTTCATTCTAAGAGGAAGTACAGAGTGTAGTACTTACTGCTTCCAAAGACGAGTTGCAGGGACAGTGGCTGCCATCACTTCCCAATTCAATTTAATTCACTTTTGAAGCTCAGCAAGAATCAGACACAACATCGAGGATGGGGATGGATTACTGTAAAACCTACCAGGTGGCAGATCCAATTGAACACAGCTGCTATGTCAGTTGTAGTAGCTCTGAAACTTGAGATGTGGCTGTTGTTATAGTCAGTTATTTCTTTGTCTTTCTCCATAATAACAGGGAGAGGAAAAGCAGTTCTCATGTACGTGGCAAGGGAAGTGATAGACCTTCTCTATTGTTCCTCTGTTGAGAGATGGATTGGTGCAAAAGAGGTAGGTCCTGTGGGAGTCTGGGCCATCTGTTCACATCCTTTACTTGGGCTTTCTGAATTTGGTCAGGCCCAACATCCTGAATATATCATTCTTTATTGTCAAGTGGATTACTGCTATATCTACCCAACATCTGACTGATTAGATCTCTAAGACTGGGATCTCAGTGAACTTCAGTGGTAGATGTAATCACGTGGCATCCCACAGCCAGATGGTAACCTTTGACAGGGTACAAGAACACACTAAAATCTAGGCATGGTCTAGCCTTATTGTAGAACTCTAGGGGTCTCTACTGCATCTCTTGTGGAGTTACTATCTACCCTAGACACCTTTAGTGCCATGGGATCTCTGGGTCATGTGCTTGAAGTGGCAGAAAGCTTATTATTTCTCTCTCTCCTCTCTCTCTCTCTCTCTCTCTCTCTCCCGGAGTTCCACTTGCAACTATCATCTTTCTGAATTCACATCGTAGGACTTGGAGCTTATCTAAGACATTAGCAAAATGCTGAAATGCTGATTCCAGCCAGAAATGGACTGAGTCGCATCACAACCCTACTTAGGAGTAGGCCCCAGAAATTGTCATGTGAGCAGAGCTCACAGCACTGCAACAGATTAATGCATGGAGATATTGATTCTCCAGTGTGAATAGCTTGGCTTCTTAGAGGCTTGAGGAACAAAAAAAGGCCACTTCCAATGTCCCAGCCCTGCAAGGCGACCTTTCGTCTAAGACTTCACCAGATCATTGCACCATTCTTATCTTGTTGGTTGTCTCTTAGTGGCGAAAAACAAGGTGTCATAAATAGCTTAAAGCCATCATCAAGGGAATGGGGCTAGTTACAAAAGGGAGGAAATTAGTACTCATTTCCTTTCTCACTCCCTCTCCCTTTCTCTCCCATGCATGTTTGCATGC
Organism: Dipodomys spectabilis; assembly: GCF_019054845.1. NCBI lineage: Eukaryota > Metazoa > Chordata > Mammalia > Rodentia > Heteromyidae > Dipodomys > Dipodomys spectabilis. The sequence continues at coordinate 3,627,452 of NW_024870822.1, read as the reverse complement.
ATACTGTCTTGCTCTTTTGCCTTCTACCACGGGATGACACAACACAATAGCTTTCACCAGAATCCAGTGCCATGCTGTAAGACTTCTGAGCCTCTAGAACCATTAGCCAAAAAGCTTCTATTGTTCATAAATTACCCAATCTCAAATATTCTCTTAGAGCAACACAGTTTGGACGAAGACAGTGATACAGACATTGAATAAGAGCCTAGTAGCCTAGGGGAAAGGTACATGAATGGACTTAGGGGAGTGGGGACAAAACACCCTGCTGATGATGTTGGTCAGCCCCTCTCCTTGGCTTCTGCTGTGCTTCTAGAGTGACCTCAGGGACAAAGTTGTCACAGAGAGAGAGAGTAGGGGGAATGGACCCCAAACATGGCTTGTTTTCACCAATTGCTCTTTGATGTTGGAATTCTAACATGCTGAGGGTAGCATCTGATTCTGAGCCCTAGATCTACTACCATTTGGGAGGAAGGGGGTGACCAGCCAGCCTCCTGACGGCAAGTAGATCCTCCCACTTTGAAATAGAGATCAATTCTTCCTCACCAGGACCAATACCTCACGGGCTGGAGGTTTATTTCCTCTTCCCACAGTGCCCCTTTACTGGAAAGTTGGTGGAACACTTTCATCTATTAACATGATGCCTTACATGGCATTGCCACAGACCAATGAGTACATTCTCCTACGAACCCCACAACACACACACACACACACACACACACACACACACACACACAAAGATGAGTGTGGGTCATTTTAGGGTGCCAGACAATAAGCAAATTAAATTAATGGTGTTGAGTATAAAGGACACAGGAAATTTAAAGGGACTTCTTCCATCAGCTGAAGAAATCTTGACAGCAATGGATTTAAAGTTCTTAATGACACTAAGATAAAAATTGATGTGGCATGGTGCTCATACCTTTAATCCTAGCTACTTGTGAGTCAGAAATCAGGAAGATTGTGGTTTGAGGCCAATAAGGGCAAAAAGTTTGTAAGACTCCCATCTCAACCAATAAAAGTCTGGACACAATGGTACATGCCTATCATCCTAGCAATGAGAGAAGCTAAGTAAGAAGATTGAACAGATTGGCCCCAGACAAAAGACCTTATTCATAAAATAGGAAAAAGAGCTAGGGGAGTGGCTCAAATGATAGAGGGCCTGCCTGGCAAGCACAGACTCTAGTACCAACACACACACGCACACACACACAATGTTGGCCACCATCCCACCAACTCAGGGTACCAACAAGTGATAAAAACTTATTTATGTACTTGGCTTTTTTGTTGTTGCTATTGTTGGTTGTGGGGCTTGATTCAAGGCCTGGGCACTGTCTCTGAGCTTTTTCACTTTCTTATCACTTTGAGCCTTAGCTCCTCCTCTGGTTTTCTGGTGGTAATTGGAGATAAGAGTCTCTTGGACTTTCCGGCAGGGCTGGCTTTAAACTGCAATCCTCAGATCAGATCTCAGCTTCTTCCTGAGTAGTTAGGATTACAGGCATGAGCTATTGGTGCCCAGCTACTCTATTTTTTTCAATAAAAATTATGTTTAGGGGTTATTAAATTGTTGATGAGGGAAAGTTCTTTATAGAAGAGTTCTGTGTGATGAATTCAAGAAGAATGATAGACTTAGGAAAAAATCTGCATTTTTTTGCAAATCAAGATGGGATAATGGGCTTGGCAATGACCATCAATAAACATTCTCATAATAAAACACAAGTTAGTAGAGAATTTGGTAGCTAGAAGAGCAATTGATCTCTCTGAACTGACAGATCATTATCAACACTAGAGAAAGCCAGATAAGCAGATATTCTGTTTCTGGACAATGATGTAATAGAAGGCCCCATCCATGAGCCTAGTCAAGCCCTTAAATCTGTTACCAGGTTACAAGAAACCCTGGGACAGAGAAAAAGAGTCCAACAATACCATGCTGCTGCTGGGAAAATCTAGAAAGACAGAACTTCGATATGAAAACAAAGGAAGTGGGGTTTTTTTCCCCACAAATAAATGTGGTGTATGACCTTCATTTGACTCCTTACTAAAGCTGTCTCTGCCAACTCACCCATCTCCTGAGGTTGTGTGGTTTCATTTTTACCTATGTACATTCAGTATTATGACTATATTTACCCACTATTCCTGTCTCATCTGCCTTCCCTCCCCTTAAGCCCTACTTCCTCCCCAACCCCAACAAAACATGTGTCAGCTTCCTGGTATTAATTTTAAATTGTCAGTAGTTCAAATGAATTGCACTATTGAAATTCACTCCTGCGAATACCCTACTTTGAGTCAGTTTGGTTGTGTAGATCTACATATGGCCCTGGCCCTATATATATATGTTCCATATGTATATATTTTAGATCTGACAGAAGTTAGATCTAAAACCATGTATCCTTAGTTTCTCTGAGCTTGACCAACTTACATCACTAACATAGTTTCTTCCAAGCCCAGGGTGAAATAGTGAATTTTTATTAATTTTCTTGGCAATGTTAAGGGTCTGTGATCATATTTTTTCTTTTCTATTATAGATGCATATTGAACCAGTTTTTTAGTCTGAGACTGGGACTCAAGCTCAGTATCTAATACTTCCATTCATTGGCTGGTGTTCTATCACCTGAACCATTCTTGGGTGAAATTTGTGATTTTTGTCCTAATACATCACAGAAAAAAGTTGGTGGTGGGAGGGGAATAGAGTGTGAGAGCAAGAGGGAAAGAAATGAGTATGGGAAACATTGGCAATTGCTATGTATATAAGATTTGCCGTACCATTCTTTTTCTTTCTCTTCCTTGTTCTTTCCTTCTCTTTCCTTTCCCTCCCTCCCTCCCTCCATCTCTTTCCCTCCCTTCTTCCCTTTCCCTTTCCCTTTCCTTCCTTCCTTCCATGGTATTAGGGATCAAACCTAAGGCCTTGACCATGCTAGGCAAGCACTCTGTCACTGAGCTGAGTTTTATTTCCCAGCCATTCATTTTCTCCATGTTTCTGGATGTGCGCTGATCATTCTGCATTTTGTCTGGGACCCATTCTTCACTTTTTCTGCCTTGTTCTGTCCCTGGGAGGCTAGAGTCGCTGACTGAGTCACTCAGATGAGTTTTGTGGCAGATTTCTGGTTGGCCTTAGCCAATGGCAGGCAGCAGCAGTCGATCGGGAAGATGAGAGAGACAAAGGTGTTTAATCCCCATTGTTCCTGCCTTCTGCTTATCTGAGTTTCTGACAGTGTTTCAGATAGCAGTGAGATAGGTCCGCTGGACTGCCATGATTCAGTACCCCAGATTGGATGCCTTAAACAACAGGAATTTACTTTTCCAGAATTCTGAACTGAAAGTCTGAGAGGGTTGGTTTTTCTGAGGCCTTCTTCTTTAGTATATAGCTCTACATAGCCTTGTCTTCCATCATCTTCCCACCATGCAGGTCAGTATTCTAACTTCCTCTTGTATAAGAAAACTCATTAGATTAGTGCCCACCCTCATGGCCTCATTTTAAGCCCTGATCTCCAACTATAGTCACATAATGAGATACTGGGAAGTTTTGACTTCAATGTAAGAGTGTGTGTGTGTGTGTGTGTGTGTGTGTGTGTGTGTGTGTGTGTGTGTGTGTGTGTGTGTGTGTGTGTGTGTGAAGGAAAGACACAATTCAGTCCATCAAACCCCTAACCAGCAAACATGTCCTGAAAAGGGCCAGATAGTAAATAGGTTTTGTGCGCAATACATTTTCTATCACTACTATTCAACTCTTTAGTTAAAACACAAAGCAATGCTAGATGGCATATAACTGAATGTAGCTGTGTTCCAATAAAACTTTATTTACAAAAAAAAAGATGACAGGCCCATGGGTCATAGTTCACCAGCCCCTGCATCTGGTTAGTACTTCTGTTGTCTGACCCTTTTTCCTCATGTGCTCTCTTCTGAGTGATCTCTGTCTGCCCTTCAGGCCGGAGCGAGTGGTCACAGCTTCCAAGTGTTGCACTTTCCCTTTCTGCTTTTATTAACTCCAATGACATCTTCAGTGGATCCTCCACCCAACTTTTGCATCATTGTGAGCAAAATACCTATAACAACTTCTTGAGGGAGGAAAGATTTATTTTGGCTCATGGTTTCAGAGGGTTTAATCCACACTGGCAGCCCTGCTGTGTCAGGGTCCGAGGAACAGGAGATGGGTATGAGAGACTGAGAGGTTTTCATTTTATTTAAAGAAGCTAACCATGACTTCTAAAAAATTGCATCGCTCTACATTTATAGACTTGGCTTGAAATGGAGAGCCACCTCTTAGTATTCACAGCAACTGGTTCCAGAATCCTGCTTAGATACCTAAATCGCTGGATGTTCAAGTCTTTTATATGAAACACTATTTGCATATAACCTATGCACATCTGCCTGTGTTCTTTACCTCATCTCTAGATTACTTATAATCCCCAATACCATGCTATGTAAATATTTGTCATAGTGTATTGTGTCCTGTGTGACAGGGAAAACACTCCCTACATGTTTGGCACAGACAGAATTTTCTAAATATATTGTTGATCCAATCCAGTTGATTCAATCTGTGGACACCAAATCTGCAGCTAACAGAGGAGTGACTGCAATGCATCCAGAAGCTAGGGACTGCTGTGGAAAGCCAGAGGAGCTACAGACAAATAAAGAAACCACATTTTCTCTGCACCCCTAAGAGAAGTGTGTACATCACACACTGCATTAATAACCTGTCAGCTTTAAGGACTAGCTAGAAACAAGGAACCTGAGTTTCACAAACCTAAATAGGATCTCAAGGTTTCCAATGCAAAACAAAACAAAACAAAATCCCACAGAAACTAAGACAACCTTTCCCTGAAGTAGAAAAATTCCTATGAGCCACGCACCGAGGCAGCATCATTCTTCACTTCTTCCGGTCAGAACAGCCTCCGCAGGCCAGCTGCTGGGGTCCCCAGGAAATGAGGCCAGTGGGCTGCCAGCCCGCCGCAGCCTCCTCTTTCCTCTTCTTTATGAACCTTGCTTTCCTCACACGTGGCTCAGGAAATTGCACGTATTTCCCCTGCCTTTGGTGTTTGCCAGCAACACAGCTGTTGCCCATTCACCTGCCAAGCTGAGGCCACCAAGGGAGGAAATGAGTCTGAGTTACAGGACGGGAAGAGACCCAGGTTAGGGCAGGTCAGAGGCACAGGAATGGGGGAGAGCTTGTATTTAGATTGGAGGACGATGTCTTTCCTATTTTTAGGGATCCCAGTCCTGGAGATGCTTATATACCTGAATCCAAAACACATTTATTCATTCAGAGAAGCCTGGTGGTGAAGGTACTCTGCTGGCTGGGCAGTCTGGATATGCAAAATAAATTGCTAATAGAGTCAAGAGCCGGTGGCTCAAGCCTGTAATCCTAGTTACTCAGAAGGTAGAGATCTGAGGATCAAAGCCAGCCTGGGCAGGAAAGTCAATGAGACTTGACTACCGAAAAACTAGAAATAAAGCCATGAGGAGCGGGGCGGGTGGCTAAGAAGGTGGCTCAGTGGTAGAGTGCTTGCCTAGCATGCTGAGGCCCTGGGTTCGATTCCTCAGCACCACATAAACAGAAAAGCCAGAAGTGGTGCTGTGGCTCAAGTGGTAGATTGCTAGCCTTGAGCACAGAGAGGCTCAGGGACAGCACCAGGCCCTGAGTTCAAGCCCCAGGACTGGCCAAAAAAAAAAAAGCCATGGCTCAAGTGGCAGAGCACTAGCCTTGATCACAAGTGCTCAGAGACTGGCACACATAAAAAAGTAATTATAAAAAAGTGACTGATATGATTTCACTCATATTAGTTATTCAACTAGCATTTACTGAATGCCTGTTAAAGCAAGTGGGTATTTTAAGGGATGGAATTGTAATTAGTATGACCAGAAGGCTGGTAACTCATGTCTATAATCTAGCTACTCAGGAAGCAGAGATCTGAGTATCACCATTCAAATAGTCCAGGCTACTTATCTCCAATTAACAAGAACCCAGAAGCAGAAGTATGACTCAAGTGGTAGAACTCAAGCCTTGAGTAAAACAGCCCTGAGTTCAAGCCCCATACTGGCACCCTCCTGTCAAAAAGACCAGGTAGGAGCAAGAGAAACTACTCCATGTAAGCATGTACTTATATGTATGATTGTGTATATATTCCATATATATACTTACATGTATATGTGTATATATATTTATATGGTATTCTGTACATATAGGCTATGAGCTCAACCAACTGCAGATGAAAAGTAGTCAGAAAAGAATTGTACTTTACACATACAGGGTTTTTTTTTCTTGTCATTATTCCCTAAATAGTACAGTATAACGATCATTTACATAGTGTTTTTATTGTCCTAGGTATTGCAAGTCATCTCAAATTATGTAAAATGTACAGTAGGATGTGAATAGGTTATAGCAGATACCATGCCATTTTAAATAAAGGACTTAAGCATCCAAGGATTTTGGTGTCTGAAGGGGTCTTGGGCCCAGTGTCCTGTGTAGAGCCAGGAAGACTGTGCATATGTATCGTAAAACCATGCCTACTTCACACCTGGTACTCCAAAGCTTTAGTGTCTGGAATCTCCAACAGCAATGTAACTGAGCTCAGGCAGAAGCCACCCCATGAAGGAGAAGGCAGTCTCCACACAAATGTGAGCTTCATTTGTCCTGTCATCCATCACAGCCATCCTGCCTGGAAGGACAGAAAGAAGACCAAGGGTTGTGGATGAGAAGCATGAAGCCCATCGATGACACGTCTTGTTTTAACACGACATTAGGCTTTGCAGGCAGAGGGTGCTCAGTAGAGAAGGCAGTAGGCTGAATGAACTAGAGGTGAGAGAAAAGGCACCCTCTTCATCACACCATCAAACTGTCCCAACAACCTTAAAACTGTCCTGATGTGCCCTGCCCCCTCCCACCCCCCCAGGATCCCTACGCTTCCCCTTGCCTTCTAGAAGCTTCTGTGTAGACCTCCTTCTCACCTTACTTGCCAGGACTTTCTTACCCTGCTCCTATCTTCTGTGCCTTCCAATCGAACAAATACATGGGTAATGCTGAAAATCAATTTGACGAGGGAAGAACTTCCAGTGCTTATTGACTTAAAAAAAAATGTTGCCAGGTGCCAGTGGCTCATACTTGTAATTCTGGCTACTCAGGAGACTGGGATCTGAGGATCACAGTTCAAAGCCAGCCCAGGCAGGAAAATCTGTGAGACTCTTATCTCCAATAAACCACCAGAAAACAGGAAGTGGCACAGTGGCTCAAGTGGTAGAGCGCTTGCCTTGAGCTGAAAGGCTGAGGGACAGCGCCCAGGCCCAGAGTTCAAGCCCCACAACCAAAAAAAAAAAAAAAGTTGTACAATAGGGTTACCAATCAACAAGTCCATTTATAAGTACAATGCGTCTTGAGTGATGTCACACCTTTCATCCTCCTCCTCCATCCCTCCCAACCCAGCCCTTCCCCCACAATTTTCTTAGTTTCATTGGCTATACATTGTGTATTATGACTGCACTTGGATTCTTTGAATCAAAAGCCTTAGAAATATCCCCTACTCCCAAGTGCTGCCAGACATCTTGAAAAACCCTTCAAAAAATATTCTCAACATGTGAGAATAAAGCTTTCTCTCCCATTTCACAGATAAGAAAATCCAGGCTCAGAGAGTTCATACCTCTAACAATACCTTCCCACTTAGATTCCACCAGGGCACTGAAATCAGAAATACAAATGCTATCACAGATATCAAGAGTTTAACACAATAAAATATGAATTATCTGTCTCTCCCACTTAGCAACACATTGGACTTGAGCTGGAGGAGGAACTAGGCTAAATTTTTTTTTAAAAAAAGACAATGGAATTACAGAAAGAAGAGTTACAGTTGAATATGGAGAAGGAATAAGGAGAGGGGGGAGGGAGGTTATTTGCACAAATAGATTGCACATTCTCCGGATCACAATCTAAAATTTGCCAAACCTAACCCATTTTCCATAAATCCATTTACTGACGTCTAGAAACCCCACTGAGAAATCTATTTCTGATCTCCTTTTGAAGAGTTATTTAATTCCCAGGGAACGTGGCCCAGTGGCAAGATATTTCCAAGAAAAGGGAGGAGAATCTAATTCTCTATTTGGTTTAATTTTGTTCTGGAGCACTTGTGAAGGCTCAAATCCAATGGGGGAAAATACTCTTCTACTTCAGGCAGCACAGCAAGTACATAAAGAGAAAGCAAAACCCTCCCATAAAGCGAGACAGGCACAAACTTGCTCATGTTTGTACCACTTAACAGATGGATAATTTGCTTGAACATGAAGGAAAAGAGAATTTTCAAGGGCCAAGGTCAAATGGAGAAAGTAAAACAAAATGAATGTGTCCATCCTATAAAAGTCCACAGCAGTACAAAAGAGGATTTAAAAAAAGTGGGGGGATATGTGGACTGACAGATGGACAAATGTGTGGATGAGTGAATGGATGGATGATTGGATGGATGGATGGATGGATGGATGGATGGATGGATGGATGTTAGTTGGAGAGTAAAGGAGTGAGGCAAATAACTCATGCTTGAGTTTTGTCTTAACAACATTTAAACATCGGCTGGGAAGGTGGCTCAGTGGTAGAGCGCTTGCCTTGCATGCATGAGGCCCTGGGTTCGATTCCTCAGCACCACATAAGCAAAAAAGAAAAAAGCCGGAAGTGGTGCTGTAACTCAAGTGGTAGAGCGCTAGCCCTGAGCTGAAGAGCTGAGGGACAGCGCCCAGGCCCAGAGTTCAGGCCCCACCACCGGACCCCAAAAAAAAAAAAAAAAAAACCATTTAAACATTTCTCTTACAGCACAGGAAATTTTACCTAAAAACTGTATATCTGCCTTGCCTTGAAAAATCAAGAAATCTGGCAAAACTGAGACTAAATTCCTTCAATGGCAACCAGCAACTAGAAATGAATGGCGGCTATACCCTTTGGAGCAGACAGCCATAGCTCAGTCCCGCAGAGTCCCTGCTATGCTACCTTAGTCTAACACCTGTCCACTTTGGTCCTGCCTAACATCCCCCATAGAGAGATCTTTTATATTGTTAAAATAATACAGGCTCTAGTAGGTAAGGCAGTGTTTTAGTCCATTCTGCCATAACAAAATTCTTTCAGTTAGGGAATGTATAAATAACAGGAATTTATTTCTTGGAGTTCTAGAGTCTTGGGAAGGCCATGGTCAAAGTACTGGGAGGTTCTGTGTCACTCCCTGCTTCATGGGTGTTACTCTTGCTGTGTCCTGTCCAGGTTCTCCTTAGCCTCTCTCATAAGGTCACTAATGCTAGTCATGAGAGCCCTGCACCATGCCTGCTCAGCATCAGCAGTCACTAAGTAAGCAAAGAGGCCTGGTGGCTCTTGGGAGAAGCATTTTGGAATCCTGAGCCTACCTTTTCAAAGCAGACTAGCTCTTCCCTCTAAAGGGCTCATCGCCCATCACCACAATAGTAACACAACCCACCCAGGCTCCTGGTTTCTCTGGAACTCGAATTGCTCAGGAGCCCAATGGGCCACAGTTTCACACTGTCTGTCCAGCTCCTACCCATGCCACTGCCCCTGGTGTCGGTGTCTAGGAGGATATTTTCTACCTCCAGGTCCCAGTGGGCAACGTCAGGGACGTGGTAGTAGTGTATGGCACTGGAGATGTGCTCACCCCAAGGCCTGGCCTCCTTCCTCCTCCATGCCATTACCTCCTGGAGGTGATCCATTGGGCCTCCACCTCCTGGGTTCTCCATCGCCAGGTATACCTGCTCTTCTGTTCCCACCACCAGCAACCATGGTTGAGTGGGCCACAGACCTCAAAATGTCCACTTCGCTGGGGAGAGGGGTTGTCCCTCTTGTCTAGGATTTTCCTGGCCACCAGGGTGTCTGTAAGGAGATGCTTGGCCAATTTGACCTGGCCAAAGCCCCCCTCACCAGTGACCCTCGGGATCTTGTACTGAGCCATGAGGGAGGGGCTCCTTGTCTGAGAAACTGGCCTCAAGTCCCCGTTGAGCCCTCTCCTCACTAGCCATCCTAGAAAGCACTCTAACTAAAAGAAATAAACAAATAAAATATAATAAAATAAAACCTAAGAAAATCTAGTGAACTGTAATATGAAATATAAGATATAAATATGCAAGGAAATATGTAAATAAAAGATAATATAACAGATATAATAAAGATATAAGTAAATAATAAACTAAAATCTAGTATGTAATAAATACATAATATAATATGTAAATATAGAAAAAAGTTTAAATTGAAAATAAAATTAGTAACTAAAACTAAAAATAAATAATAGAATAAATAAAATAAATAAAACTCCAAGAAAGCTTTTAAAAAAGAAATAAAAACTTAAAAAAAAAAAAACACCAGAAAAGCATTAGGAAAAGAAAGCAACAAACAACAACATGAAAAAAAGAGAAAAAAATAAAAGTAAAAAATTCAAAGCCAAATCAACAAACGAGATTCACAAACTGGACAAACCAGCTCCAAACGCTCAACAATCTACCTGTATGAGTCCAGTAATCACCAACCAATATATTCATATTGTTGTTACCTCACAATGGTTTCTGTGATGTCAGAGCTGCAAAGTGCCCCAGCCCTGCTGGGTGTCACCTACGGTGGCCATCTCAGTCCTGGCCTACAGGACACTTATTTTGTGTGTGCCTGTACTAGGGCTTGAACTCAGGGCCTGGGTACTATCCCTTAGCTTTTATACTCCAAGCTGGTGCTCTGCCAATTGGGCCACAGCCCAAATTCTATCTTATTGGTGGATAAAGTTCTTAGGAACTTTCAAGCCCAGATTAGCTTTGAATTGTCATCCTCCTGTGGCAGCCTCCTGATTAGCTGGAATTATAGGCCTTAGCCATATGCTTAAAAGACACTTGTAATAATAATGTAAGTACATCAAAAGTTTTCTTATGTGATGATATAGATTGGCATTTCATATTTGCCTTGATTACAGTCTAGTCTGGGTACCAATGCTCATATCTATAATCCTAGCTACTTGTGGGGTGACGATTGGGAAGATTGCTGTTTGAAGCCAGCCTGGGCAAAATAGTCTGTGAGAATCCATGTCAAAGGAAGAAGCTGGCAGTGTGGTGCACGCCTTTCATCCCAGCTAAGATGGGAAGTGAAAAATAAGATCAAGGCTCAGGTTCATGCCTACAACAAAGGCCCTTTGTCAAAAATGTCCAGCACAGAAAAGCAGGAGTACTAGAATGGCTAGAGTGTTAAAGGATCAGCCTAGTATGACACCCTAAGCTCACACACTCCATCTACACCAAAGCCTTCAAAGTACTTTAATACAATACTTCAATATTGGCATTATCTTTAGTTATAATAACCACGTGAGGTCTACCCTGAACAAATTATTTTTTCACTCAGTTCTGATGGATATTAAACACACATTTGATATGACATTTAGAATATACACTAAGGTTAGTAATGAACATTTTACCTACCTAGCTGACTCAAAGATGCCCTTCAGGGTTTCCTAGCAGATCATCATTAATTTTCTCATCAAAACCAGGAGCAGCCAGAGAGACATAATTTAATATATTCGGCATTGAATATACCCCAAATATTATCAGCAGTATCCTGTCCAGCACATGTGTCCTTCATAAATGAACGAATAATAAAGATACCTTCAGACAATAAATATTGAGGAATTTATTCTTACCTAGAGATCTGCCACCAAAAAAAGTGAGTTTTTCATGGTGAAGTTCAAGTTCATTAGAGGTATGAAGAAACAGGAACTCTAGTAAAGGTACATTTATGGCTGCTTTTGGAAAGTAGGCCTATTTTGTTTTCTACATAAAGAAACATGAAACCCAAATCCCTAACCAGTAGTGTTTTAAGCCACCCATTGCATGCAGTTGGCAGCTTATGACTTCAATCATAAGGCTGAAACCCAGGGCTTTAAACATGTGAAGCGGGCCCTGAATCAGCCCCTGCCCAGTGCTCACCTTGAAATGCTTTTTTTTATCCTGGATTCCAAAGTGGAGAAAGAGATGCATCCCAAGGGTCTGGCACTGAGGTGTGACCACAAGTCTCTGACTCTCCTCAACATCCTTCTCTGCTCCTGTGTCTCCTCTGCCTTGCCTTTTAGCCTCTTCCACTTACCATTAAGGTCCCCAAGTGTCAAGGTCAAGTTCTCCTTGGAGAGAATCTCAAAGCCCGTATAGACATTCTTTTCCCTGATGGACCCAGCTTTTGCCCAAACCACCTAATACAATGTTGATCAGGTCTGGCTGTCCTTTGGAAGCGGATCAGCACCCCCATGTCTGGGGAGTGTCACGAGGTGCCAGCAAGGCAGTTTGGGAGAAAAAAACCACAGAAGGGGATTAGGACATCACAGACATGCTATGAACAGTTCCTACCCAAGTCCACCAGCCATCTGAAAATTGGACTCTTTAATATTTAATACTTACTGATTAATGGGTGGAAAATTCTAAGTTGATTGTAACTAACACATACAATCCCAAGAATTAAATAAAAGGGAGCTAGACATGAGCGTAAAAAAAATTTTTTTCCTCCAAAAATTCAATTTGTTTTGTTCTCTGCGTTTGATTTCCTTTGGGTTGGCCCTGATTTCCTTAAGACCTCCAAAACCCCAGACTTGGCTTATGTCTGGTACCAAGGCAAGAACAAGAGACCATTTCTCCAGCCCAGGCCTGGGCCCTGCCAGGAATAGGAAACTGGCTCAACAGTGAGGGCTCCCGGGGACACATTTACCACTGTCAGTGTGAAAGATGGCCAGCCATTAGATTAATTCCTCATAAAATATCTGGGAGGCCAGAGCAGGTTAGCTAAATATGTGGTCTTAAGAATTAGACAGCTTCCTATTTGGCTCCAACAAAGAGGAGAAAGGTGGGCAACAAGGGTGTAATTGTGCAGGGACCTCAGGGCTGCTTCCGGGCTAGTTGCCAAACTATTTGAGGGCACCATGCTCCAAACGCAGAAGGAGGACTGAGGTTTCCTGTCCCCTGAACCATCCCCCCCACAACTTGGCAGGTCCATTCAACTTAGGTGGACATCAGTGACCTGGCTACAGGTTTCTTTCATTCTTCCCTAGGGACACAGACTCATTCCTATAAACCTTGCTGTTAAGAATGAACTCAGGCTCCCAGGACAGCTGTCCTATTTTCTTCTAAAGACTCACAGCCAAGGACGTATGGTTCTCCCATTAGACCCCACCTCCTAAAGGTCCCATCTCCTCTCACCTGGCCTCACTGACCATCTCCCTCCAGCACCTGGGCCTGTAGGGAATAATCTTGAGTCAGCTCTCTGTCCCTCTTCCCCACACTCTTGACCTTCTGAGCCATCTTGAAGGGACTTGCCCTCAGAGACCCAGAACCCTCTGATGTCTGGCTGCAAAGGAGATGAAGGCACTAAACAAACACCTGCCAGTCTACTTCTAGATGTAGCCAAGAAAAGCCACAGTGGTGAGCTGGAGCACCACAAGGCAGAGATGCAGAAGGTGAAGACTTTCGAGGGGGACTTCCTTACCAACAAGGTCTCCAAGACCAGACAGGTAGCAGCTTTCCTGCTAACATCAACTGGACAAGTGTTGAAGCCTACTGTTCCTCCACACCACCTCAATCTATACTTCCTGCCACAGTGAAAATACCATCCCAATAAGACCACTAGCTTTAGTAGCAGGCAGCCTGGAGGATTAGAATTTTAGCTTCTACTTGCAAACAGTTTCACCATCTGTGGAATAATCTGAACTCCTGGGTTGAATCATTGGGAGGGTTTATATTAGAATCATTGTGTATTGCTGCACAGGTTATACACTGCACAAATTGAAGAGGCAATTACAGATACAGACCCTAAAGTCAATGATAGCTATTGGATTGTGCTGCACCAATTTATGTGGTAACACAGGTATGAATAGAAGCACTTCACTGTTCGAAAAGAAGTGTTCTCAATATCTCAGTACATCACCTCTACAGCAAAAATTAATATTAAAAAAAGAAGCATCTGGCACAAGGCCTAGCACCCAGTATATTTTGAATCAATGGTGGGCAAAAGTAGGCCCATTAATCATACTTTTAGTTCAGGGTAATCCTCTGGTGACAAGATGAGTTCAAAGTGGGAAGTTGTAGTCACATAGTGCAGGAGACAACCTCAGGGCAGATGGAACATGATGTCCTCAGGAAATTGATTTTTGCTGTTCTGTTCACAGACCCCAGAGCTAAGAAGTTGCTCTTGGCTTTCTGCTGACTGAACGTTTTCTTCGTGAGTTGTTGGCTTTTTTGCCATGCCAGGGTGTGTGAGCCCTTAGAATCATTTGGTTTTAATGAGGTTTAATTTAAGTGGAGCATTTGATTTAAGTGGAACATAATTGCCCCCTTTCCATTAAAATAGTGTTTTCTAAATTAAACCCATGTACCATATCCTTTTAAATACACTTGATCTATCAAAAGGAACCCCTTGAAGCCCAACCTCAATCTCCAACCTCAATGCTCAGTCAGGAAACTAGCCTTTCTCCACTCAGCAGAAATGCCAGATTTCCTTTCTGCTGAGGTCCAATGATAGACATGGGAATATTTGACAGTAGGGAAAGTTGCCTTATGAAATACTAAGTCTGCATGCAAAAGCTAGACCCTTCTACAAACCGTACATACCTGGGTCCCATAAACTTAAATTAAATCTGCTTACCCCAGGTAGGAGCCTAGAAGGTTCTGATCAGACCAGAAAAGTGACTTGCAACTGTCAGCAGCTGGGAGCACCAAGGAAACATCGAGGCCTGCCAGTCAGCAGCCAGCCACACCCAGAACACAGAACTCTCAGTCACAGCTGACATCTCCTCCCCGATGTCTATCAGATATTAAGGGTTAGAGAGTGACACGGAAGACCAAGACTAACAGCAATGATCAGGAAGGACAGAGAGAAGCTGGGCGCCATTGCCTCACGCCTATAATCCTAACTACTCAGGAGGCTGAGATCTGAGGCTCGTGGTTCAGAGCCAGCCTAGGCAGGAAAGTCTGTGAGACTCTCATCTCCAATAAACCACCAGAAAAAGAACTGTGGCTCAAGCAGTAGAGTGCTAGCCTCAGCAAAAGAAGCTCAGGCACAATGCCCAGGCCCTGAGTTCAAGCCCTAGGACCAGCACAAAAAGAAAAAAGAAAGAAAAAGAAAGAAAGAAAGAAAGAAAGAAAGAAAGAAAAGAAAGAAAGAAAGAAAGAAAGAAAGAAAGAAAGGAAGGAAGGAAGGAAGGAAGAAAGAAAGGATGGAAGGAAGGAAGGAAGAAAGAAAGAAGGAAAAAGAAAGCGAAGAATGAAAGAAAGAAAAAAAGAAGAAAGAGAGAGAGAGAAAGGAAGGAAGGAAGGAAGGAAGGAAGGAAGGAAGGAAGAAAGGAAAAGAAAAAGAAAAAAGAAAGGACAGAGAGAAAGACAAAGAAGGAAGCAAGCAGAGGAAGGGGATAATCAGGCATAGTATGAACCAGGGGCAAAATAACACTTTCCTCAAATTTATAATTAGCAGCCATAAAAGAAAATATTACAAGACTAAAATGAGAATGAAGCATGTGGAGAGAAGAATGAGAAAGGACACATGGAAACTAGAAATAATGAGAGCAGACATGACAATAGATAAATAAGAGGATACAGGTTAATAGTATCATCTCCCTCCTCCCACCCTCTCCCTCACCCCCTCCAGAAATTCAAACATTACATCAGAGATGGAAAATGCAAGTGAGAGGACCTGCCTGGGAATACGATGCCTACATAATTGAGGGAAGAAATAGAGGGCAGAAATACCATAGAACATTTTCTGAATGGAAGGATGTAAGTTTCCAGGATGCTATCCATCAGAGCCTTCAAAGAGCCTAGCCTAACGAAGAAATTCTCACATCAAAAGCCTGTCATCCCAAACAGCAGATTACCAGAAATAAAGAAGATCATAAAAGCTGTCAGGGAGAAAACAGAGAACAGAATGACATTAAACTAGAAGACAATAGAACTGTTTTTAAAATCCAAAAGGAAAAGTGGTTTCTAATCTACAATGCTGCACGGTAGGCCAAACACTTAAGTAAAAATGAGTAAAACAGGAAGGGGGACCAAGATGGCGACGGGGCAGTAGGGAAACGCCACAGCTCTCTCCAACCAAAAAGAGAGTTCGAGTTCCAACGTTTAATCTCCCCAAGAGACCGACAACAACAAAAAGACGAACACTCAGAGAAAAACCAGAGGTAGAAAAGGAAAAGAAGAATTTCAGAACAGAGAAGAGCGAAGACCCCTCCCCCAACCTTTACTGGCCGCCCGGCAGTGCGCCAAGCCGCCGGCCAGCCGGCCCGGCGAGGGCTGCCGGAGCCACAGAGACACAGGGGGCTGCTTGCAGGATTGCAGAACAGCGGATCGCCAGGAACAGAGAAACCTACCAGCCGGGAGTCTCCAGGAGGATCCCACCCCACCCATCACTCTCCACTGGAGCGGAGAGGCTCCATCCCGCCAAAGCCGCCCGGCACCAGCAGCGCCACAAAGGGACCTGTCCGCAGACCACCCGCCCAATCGCGATCGCAACGACCCGGCGGGGGGCCGCCCAACCCAGCCCGCAACCACCCCAACTGAACTCGGACTGCAACAACAACTGACGGACTGCAACAACAACTGACGACCTACAGGGTGAGTACCCATCAGGGGACAGGGAATCCATCAAGGGAGACCAGAGCTGGAGGGAATCCCCAGACCCTGACCTAGACTCCCTACCCCAACACCCGGACCACAGGACCCACTAAAACTGGGAACTGTTCGAGAGCTCCACCAGCCGGTGGAGCACACTCTGCTGGCCAGGCCAGAGCAAGAGCGCCCCTGGAAGGGAGCTTAAATGCTCAAGCCAGGAACAGTGCCCCTGGGTCAAGACTACCAACAGTAGAAGAAATTTGAACTGTGTCCTCCAGGCTGCATAACCAAGGTGGTATACACATTAGCACAGGCCTAACGAGCGTGCTCCAGGCTGGGGCCGGAACCAGGCCAGGGGACCGGCGCCTGAACAAAGCAAAAAGGGTCAGAAGTGGGGCTGTGGCTCAAATGGTAGGGTGCCAGCCCTGAGCTGAAGAGCTGAGGGACAGCACCCAAACCTAGAGTTCAAGCCCACAACCAGCCCAAAACAAACAAACAAAAACACATCAGGAGCCCATAGCAGACTCCAGTATTTGGGAGAGTGCATCCAGAGCATCTGATCTTCCCAAGAGCACCCGCAGGAGCAAACACAAGCAGTCTAGGCTGCTCAACCCTTCCAAAGGCGGGAATTGCTACAGCAGAGAGCTGAGAATCCTAAGTGAATAGCAGCTGGAAATAGGCTCCCAACAGAATCCAGATCAGGCACAGACTCTCTCTACCAATACAGAATCAGCAACCAAGCAAAGACAGACACACCAAAACAAGATTGAAGAGCAGTCTCCTGAACCCCCATGCGAAAATCACAGAGAAAAATCACAAGGTTTACCACTATCCAGGACAGCAAGCTCACCTCAAAAGCCAGCAGCCACGCAGGGGAGAGCCCCAGTGGGAGCAAAGCAGGAATGGAAGACAAAAACTACATCCAAGGGTTGCTGGAGGCAATGACTCAAGAAATAAAGCGAGAAATGGATCAGAAATTGAAAGAGCACAAGGATGAACTATCAAAAGATATACAGGATATCAAACAAAAATTGGATGCAAAAATAGAAGCTGCACAAACCTCAGTAAGAAGTGAGATAAACGCCAAATTAGAGGTAATGCATACTGATCTCACCTCATTGAGAGGTGAGATCAGTACTCTGAGAACCAACATTGAATCCATAAAGGGATCCATTTCCACCATGCAAACCACAATAGAAGCCACGGTCAACAGAGTGAATGAAATGGAAGGTAGAGTGTCAGATACAGAAGACAGAATACACCAACTGGACCAAAAAGTGACAGATATGGAAAAATCACTCAAATTAAACCAAAGGGAAATTCAAGAGCAAGCAGATAATGCTAAAAAATTTAACCTTCGCATAATCGGAGTGGACGAAGGTGAGGAATTCCAGAGCAAGGGAATGCAACACCTATTTAACAAGATAGTCAATGAAAATTTTCCCCACCTCAAAAACGACCATCTTAACTACATCACAAAAGCTTATCGAACACCCAACAAGCAAGATCCCAGGAGAAACACTTCTAGGCACATAATAGTAACAATGATGGATCTGAATAATAAGGAAACAATCTTGCATGCAGCAAAAATGAAGAAGGAGCTATACTACAACGGGAAAAAAATTAGAATCACTGCAGATCTCTCCACACAAACAATGAATGCAAGAAAAGCCTGGGAAAGCACCATACGAACCCTGAGAGCCAATAACTGCCAACCCAGACTGATATACCCGGCAAAGCTAGCATTCACATTCGATGGAGAACTGAAAACTTTTAATAGCAAAGAAAAACTAAATGAATACATAAACATTAAGCCAGCATTACAAAGAATTCTAAGAGGGGGGACACAACCTGAAGAAAGCAACCAGGAACTGGGACCTGCCCCAAACAGGCATTACTCAAAGTCTAACTGAGCAAGCACAGGAGGAAAGGAAAGAAGAAAAACTTAGGAAAACGGAATGGCAGGGACAACAATGCATCTCTCTATACTTTCTCTTAATATAAATGGGCTGAATTCGCCAATTAAAAGAAAACAAACTGAGGACTGGATCAGAAAACAAGACCCATCCATCTGTTGCCTTCAGGAGACCCACCTCTCAGCCAAACATACAAACAAACTCAGAGTGAAGGGGTGGAAAAGGATCTACCAATCAAATTCCCCCAATAAGAAAGCAGGTGTAGCTATCCTGATATCTGACAAAATAAACTTTTCATTAAAATCAGTACAGAAAGACAAGGACGGACACTACATATTAATAAAGGGAACAATCCAAGAGGAGGATATAACCATCATCAACTTATATGCCCCAAATATTGGTGCACCCAGATATGTTAAACAAATGCTCTCAAACTTACAGAATAAAATAGATCCCAATACGATAATACTAGGAGACTTTAACACGCCACTCTCACCAAAGGACAGGTCTACCAACCAGAGGATTGGCAAAGAAGCTACCGAATTAAGTGAGGCCATACTTCAAGCGGAATTAACTGACATCTACCGAGTATTTCACCCTAAAACAACACAGTACACATTCTTCTCAGCAGCTCATGGAACTTTCTCCAAAATAGACCATATCATAGTTCATTCAAGGAACTTAAGCAAATACAAAGGGATCGACATAATCCCCTGTATCCTATCTGACCACAGTGGAATCAAGCTAGCTCTCAATAACAAAGCATACCGCAGAAATTTCTCTAATACATGGAAATTGAACAGCACACTCCTTAACAAGGCCTGGGTAACAGAAGAGATCAGAGAAGAAATAAAGCATTTCCTAGAACTCAATGAAAATGAAAACACCTCACAAAGAAACTTGTGGGACACAGCAAAAGCAGTCCTGAGGGGCAAATTTATTGCCCTCAGTGCCCACATCAAGAGAATGGAGACAGACCAAGTAAATAATCTCATGTTGCAACTAAAACAGCTAGAAAAACAAGAAAAAATGGGACCTAAAGCTACTAGACGAAGCCAGATAACCAAATTGAGAGCAGAGATTAACCAATTAGAAAATCAGAAAACCATAACCAAAATAAACCAAACAAAAAGCTGGTTCTTTGAAAAAATAAACAAAATTGATGGCCCGTTGGCAAGATTAATTAAAAAAAGAAGAGAGGAAACCCATATTAATAGGATTAGGGATGCCACGGGAAACATCACAACACGTACCCAAGATATCCAAACAATTCTAACAGACTACTTTCAAAAGCTATACTCTCTAAAGGAAGAAAATCTGGCGGAAATGGATGCATTTTTAGAGAAATACAAGTTACCCAAACTGAGCAAAGAAGAAGTTAACCAATTAAATAAGCCAATATCCTATAATGAGATACAGGAAGCTATCAAAAGTCTTCCAACAAAAAAAAGCCCAGGACCAGATGGATTCACAGCAGAATTCTATAAGACCTTTAAAGAAGAACTAATACCCATACTCCTCAAGCTCTTCAGAGAAACAGAGAAGGAGGGAGCTATCCCAAACTCATTCTACGAAGCCAATATCACACTCATCCCCAAACCAGGCAAAGACCCCACCAAAAAGGAGAATTACAGGCCAATCTCCTTGATGAACACAGATGCAAAGATCCTTAACAAGATTCTAGCTAACAGAATCCAGAAACACATTAAAAAAATAATACACTATGATCAAGTAGGCTTCATCCCAGAGACACAGGGATGGTTTAACATACGTAAGTCAATAAATGTAATCCAGCATATCAACAGAGTCAAGGTCAAGAATCACATGATTATCGCCACAGATGCAGAAAAGGCCTTTGATAAAATTCAACATTCATTCATGCTAAAAGCTCTGGAGAAAATAGGAATAGAAGGAACATTTCTAAAAACAATAAAAGCCATTTATGACAGACCAATAGCCAATATTATACTTAATGGGGAAAAGCTACAACCAATCCTCCTAAAAACAGGAACAAGGCAAGGATGTCCACTGTCTCCACTCCTCTTCAACATAGTCCTAGAACCCTTAGCCAGGGCAATAAGGCAAGAAAAAGACATTAAAGGGATCCGCATAGGGAAAGAAGAAGTGAAACTATCCCTTTTTGCAGACGACATGATACTATACCTCCACGATCCCAAAAACTCCATCCCCAAACTTTTAGAAATCATAAGTCACTTCGGCAAAATAGCAGGATACAAAATAAACCCACAAAAATCAGTTGCCTTCCTATACACTGATAACGCACAGGAAGAGAGGGAAATAAAGGGAGCAACCCCATTCACAATAACCTCCCAAAAAATAAAATATTTAGGAATTAACCTAACCAAAGATGTAAAAGAACTATTTAATGAGAACTATAAAAAGTTAAAGAAAGAAATTGCAGAAGACACTAGGAAATGGAAAGACCTCCCATGCTCCTGGATAGGCCGACTTAATATAGTAAAGATGGTGATACTTCCAAAACTAATATACAAATTCAATGCAATTCCTATTAAAATCCCAATGATGTACATCACTGAAATACAGAAAACAGTCCAAAAATTTATATGGAACAACAAAAGACCTAGAATAGCCAAAACAATTCTAGGGGATAAAGACAATATGGGAGGGCTATCCATGCCGAACTTCAAACTCTACTACAGAGCTATAATCACAAAGACAGCATGGTACTGGCACAAAAACAGACCCGAAGACCAATGGAACAGAATAGAAGATCCAGATATAAATCCACAGGCCTACAGCCAGCTGATATTCGACAAAGGAGCCAAAGACATACAATGGAAGAAACACAGCCTCTTCAACCGCTGGTGCTGGGAAAACTGGGCAGCCACATGCAGAAAACTAAAAGTGGACCCCAGCCTATCACCATGCACCAACATCAACTCAAAATGGATTAAAGACCTTAACATTAAACCTGAATCTCTGAAACTACTGCAGGACAGAGTAGGAGAGACACTTGAACTAATAGGCACAGGAAGGAACTTCCTGAACAGAGTCCCAGGGTCACAACAAGTTGGAGAGAGACTCGACAAATGGGACTACCTTAAAATAAAAAGCTTCTGCACAGCTAAATCTATCGCAACTAAGCTAGAAAGACAACCAACTAATTGGGAAAAAATATTTACCAGCAATATATCAGACAAGGGGTTAACATCCTGTATATACAGGGAACTCAAGAAACTAATCCCTCCCAAACCTTACAAACCAATTACTAAATGGGCAAGGGAACTAAAGAGGGACTTCTCAAATGAAGAAATAAAAATGGCAAAGAAACACATGTGGAAATGTTCATCATCCCTGGTGGTGAAGGAAATGCAAATAAAGACAACCCTGAGATACCACCTTACCCCAGTCAGAATGTCCCACATCCACAAATCAGCCAACGACAAATGCTGGAGGGGATGTGGAGAAAGAGGAACCCTATTACACTGCTGGTGGGAATGTACACTTATACAACCACTTTGGAAAGCAGTCTGGAGGGTCCTTAGAAAGCTAAAGATTGACCTCCCTTACGACCCAGTCATACCACTTCTAGGCATCTACCCTGAACAACAGGAACCAATATACAAGGACACGTGCACCTCCATGTTTATTGCAGCACTGTTTGCAATAGCTAGGATATGGAAACAACCTAGGTGCCCCACCACAGATGAATGGATCCAAAAATTGTGGTATCTATACACAATGGAATATTATGCAGCCATTAGAAATGACAAAATAATGGCATTTGCAGGGAAATGGATGGAGCTAGAAGGAATCATGTTGAGCGAGGTAAGCCAAGAACGAAGAGACAAACGGTACATGGTCTCCCTCATAAGTGGATGCTAAATCCAAAAGGTTAGGTGATACGACAAAACTAACAGGACTTAAGAAACAAAGAACTCCCGCTCATCTGGTTGAACCACTACTAAATATCCTCATGCTGCTGATCACAAATATGGTATATAACATGTGAACACTGTTATATATTACAGACTGTGGTAGACAATTTGCTCCAGGGAAGTTAGAATGAACTTGTGACTTTGAAATTATGTAATCATTTAATCACAATCAAAAAAAAAAAAAAAAAAAAGAACCTCGGGGAAGGGAGGGAGGGAGGGGATGGTAGGGGGAAAACAATGGAGGGGGTAACAATGTTCAAGAGGAAGTGTACTCATAACCTCACTCATGTAACTGTAACCCTCTGTATAGTAGCTTTACAATAAAAAAAAAAATAAAATGAGTAAAACATGGGGCCACTTCCGGTAATGCAAAATTGTAGAGAAATTACTGAAGGATGTGCTCCATTGAAATGAGAGAGTAAATTGAGGAAGAGGCATGGGTCAGCAGATAATACAATGCAGGGGAGAAGAGATGGGGAATTTTCAGGAAAAAAGAGAAGAATAGGAAAATGTCTGTCTAGCAGTTCAACAGAAAAACAAATCCAGATAAGATAAGTAGGAGAAGACAGGTGTTCAGGCAGGTAATTATAGGGTTTAAAAAAACGTAAGTGGTAAATTATTTGGTACATTTGGCTGTGTGGAGCAACATTCTATAACTGTGCGAAAGATTCACTAGAAATTTGAAGAACATTAAAAAGTTGTTTTAGAGAAAGAAATTTAAATACAACAAAAAATAAAAAAAAAATAGAAAACATCATACAGTTACTTCATATAAAGACTATTCAGGCGGAATGTCGGAGGCTCATGCCTATAATCCTAGCTCAGGAGGCTGAGAGCTGAGGATTGAAGTTCAAAGCCAGCCCAGGCAGAAAAGTCCTTGAATAAACTGCTTGAATAAACTATTCAGAAAAAGTTGGAAGTGGTGCTGTGGCTCAAGTGGTAGAGTACTAGCCTTGAGCAAAAGAAGCTCAGGGTCAGCACCCAGGCCCAGAGTTCAAGCCCCAAGACTGAGGGGAAAAAGGCTATTCAGATTTTTTTCTTCATAAAAACATCTTTGTTATGGAGTTATATCCATCACTTCCAGCCCCACTTCTGGTTTTTTGGTGGTTACTTGGAGCTGAAAGTATCACAAAATTTCCTAGAATGTTAAATAAAAAGACCTACAGCACTTCAGTCTATCATGTGTACATGCTGTTTTTAGTTGTTCACTTTTATTTTTTATTTTTATTTCTGCCGGTTCTGGAGCTTGAACTCAGAGCCTGTCCCTGAGACTCTGCTCAAGGACAACAATTGAGCCACAGCGCCACTTCTGGCTTTTTCTGAGTAGTTTATCAGAGATAAGAGTCTCACAGTCTTTCTTGCCCAGGCTGGCTTCCAACTACGATGCTCAGATCTTAGCCTCCTAGCTAGGATTACAGGCATGAGCCATGTATTTTGTTTTGGAACAAACTTGCTTTGCAAGAAACTTCTTGCCTCAGCCCTCCAAGTGCTGAGATTAATAGGAGGGCTCCATCATTACCAGCTTATTTCCATGTAATTTGAAGTGGTTCCATAGTTAGCCTTAATTTAGTCTTAAATTAGGTCTGTCCTATCATGGTTATGTGTCCATCTTCCTTATAAGATCAATGTATAATATCTAAATCCAAAATTTTGAGAATATTAATATAAATGTAGAAAGCAAGCCAGGCACTAGTGACTCACCTGTGTGATCCTAGCTACTCAGGAGCCTGAGAAATAGAGTGAAAGAATTCAAAGCCAGCCTAGGCAGAAGTCTTCAAAACTCCATCTTCAAGATGACCAGCAAAATGCTTGACTGGGGACATGGTTCAAGTGGTAGAGTATTAGCCATGAACAAATAAGCCAAGTGATCTTGAAGCCTGGAGTTCAAGCCCAGGTGCTGACAAGATAGGCGAGGAAGGAAGAAAGGAAAAAGGGAAGACAAAGACAAAGAAAGGAGAGGGGAGGGCAAGAGAAGGGGGAAGGAGAGGAGGGGAAGAGGGGGGAGGAGGAGAAGAGGGAAAGAGGGAAGGAAGGAAAGAAGGAAGGAAGGAAGGAAGGAAGGAAGGAAGGAAGGAAGGAAGGACGGAAGGAAGGAAGGAAGGAAAGAAGGAAGGAAGGAAGGAAGGAAGGAAGGAAGGAAGGAAGGAAGGAAGGAAGGAAGGAAGGAAGGAAGGAAGGAAGGAAGGAAGGGAAAAAGGAAAGACATTGGAAGAAGCATCTAACTAAAATCACTAACCATTTTTGCTTCTGGAAATGAGGACTAGAATGAAGAGAGGCACAGGACACTGATCTTGTAAGTTTTAAGTTCTAATGTTGGTAATTACTTAAAGTTAAAATCATGTTTTAGAAGGCAATAAATAATCATTGGAGAAAGCTTAGAAAGCACAAATGTGAAAAGAGTAAAATAAAAGCCATTTCTAATATGCCCAGTTGTTGATAGAACTCTTACTGCATTCATTTCGAATCTTTTTATGACAAAATGTACATGCAACTGTAAGAAATAAAAGCAGCTGGGCACCAATGACTCACGCCTATAATCTTAGCTACTCAGAAGCCTGAGTTCTGAGGATCACGATTCAAAGCCAGCTGGGACAGGAAAGACCACGAGACTCTTATCTCCAATAAACTATTCAGAAAAAGCCGAAAGTATTGTTGTGGCTCAAAGTGGTATAGTAGCCTTCAGTACAGAGAGGCTCAGGGACAGAGCTCAAGCCCCGAGTTCAAGCCCCAGGACCAGCAAAGAAAGAAGGAGGGAGAGAGGGAAGGAGGGAGAGAGGGAGGGACGGAGAGAGGGAGGAAGGAAGGAAGGAAGGAAGGAAGGAAGGAAGGAAGGAAGGAAGGAAGGAAGGAAGGAAGGAAGGAAGGAAGGAAGGAAGGAAAACAAAGAAAAGCAGGGTTATGTTCTACAAATTGCATTTTCCCCTTACAGTAACTGTGGTCAATGTTTTTCATATCCATATCTCTGTACCATATCATTTTAAATGGCAAGATATTCTCTAATATGGATATACTCTATTTAATCCACTCAACATTTACTATTTATTATTCAGTAGCCCTAATAATTGTTTTTAGCATTCTTGGGTTCTTTTGCACAGATACCCTGGGTTCAGTTGTTTTGTCAGTAGTCCCTATTTTACTTTGCTAGTGCAAGTGAAACCTTTGACTTGCTCTGAGATTTTCTAACAAGCCACAGTTTCCTTTTGTTTTGTTTTTGTGCTGGTTCTGGTGCCTGTACTCAGGGCTCAGGCATTGTCCTGAGCTTTTCATTTTTTGCTCAAGTTGGTACTATACCACTGAGTCACAGCTCCTCTCTCAACTTTTTTGAGGGGGGTCAGTTAATTGGAGGTAAGACTATCATGGACTTTCCTGCCTAAACTGGCTTCAAATTGCAATCCTTAGATCTCAGCCTCCCGAAGAGCTAGGATTACAGGCATGAATCACGGGTACCCATCTCACAGTTTCTTTTTACATTTTTCCCTGTTTGACATTGTGAATGGGCTGTGCAAATAGCAGAATGCTATTTTCCCAACAGTGACCTCATCCACATCTTCTGGTACCAGCTCCTCCTCTGTGTTCCTGGTTGGAATTCCCCCACCTCCTCTGGTAGTGCTGAACCTAGGTTGAGTGAGTGAAGCAGGCCTGGGCCTCTGTCCCCTTGTGACCATATGATCTCCCTGACCACTCAGTGAATACTTCAGAGACGGACCTGTGGCCAAACCTGGCTCCGAGAACATCACCCACAGTGTTCACTGAAAAACTTTATGAGAGATGATTTCTTGTTTCTGTGCTGGGATCACTGAGGTAATAAATGTTTCTGTCTGAAGTGGCTATGACCATTTGTTGCCTCAAGGAAGACTTGACTACCTGTGCTCAAAATCAAAGAAGGAAGGAAGATGAACCAAGAGATGTCAAGAGACAAAATCCTAACGTCTTGGAGCATCTGGATCTAGCACCCCGATGCTCCAGGTTAAAGCAATTGCACCAACCAATACACTTAACTTTTTACCCTTAATATCTTTTGGATTGAGATCCTATCATCTTTATGCAAGCAAGTGCACATGCTCATTATATAATCAACAACAAGTAACTCAAGCTGCACAGCATGGTGTGAAGTGAATCTAAAGCTCTTCCTCATCATCTCCTAGATGATCAGTCCAAACTCTCCAGAGATGAACGCTCCTCACAATGTCTTAAATCTGCTTCCAAAATATGCCTGTGCACTTACAAATATACTTTAAACATATTTGGAGGATTATGTTATCTGTTATTATCTAGCAACTTGTGGTTTCTACTTCATCATGAAATAAAGGATAGTTTTTCTCCCCTGTTGTCTAAACATGACTTCATTTCTCCTAAGACCTACAAAGAAGTCTATGGTAGGGTTATCCTATATTCTTCCCCATCCTGTCCTATGCTGGTGGCCATTACAACAATGAGCTTCTCCCTTTCCAGTTTTGGGCTTGCTTTCATGGAATGTGGGTACGGATAGGCTTTCAGAAGTACTGTAAAGGTGCAGGGCCATCCATTTACCACACTTCAGTAAGGACATAGCTAAGGATAACAGGTACAGAATGATGCGTGAGAGGAGAATGGGCTTGACACATACAGAACCTGGAGCTAATGTGCAGAACGCGCTGCCAGGTGTCTGAAGTATGAAGAACAGCTTTTGATTTTCATCACACTGCCAGGAACATACATTGTTATTATTGGTGTTTTTTTTAATTTTGTGATGCTTGTGGTATATTTCAGCTCTTTCATATTGTAATTTTTATCCTCCCTGAACATCAAGATTCATTTTTATGCCTGAGTTGTATCTATAATTTTGTACAAGAAGCTCTTTAAAATTGTATGATTCTGAAACTGGTCACAAGTTGGATCTGTACTTGCGTAGAAGCTGAACCTAGAGGGTCTGGAGGCAGGTAGTACAACTTCACACCTTAGCTGGGCCATCCACCAGCTCGGTGATGCTGGGAAGTTTATTTTTGCCCTGGTATGCCTCAGTTTCCTCCTCTGGGAAGTGGGAATAAAAATCTCAGAGGGGGGCTGGGAAGGTGGCTCAGTGGTAGAGCGCTTGCCTTGCATGCATGAGGCCCTGGGTTCGAGTCCTCAGCACCACATAAGCAAAAAGAAAAAAAGCCAGAAGTGGCGCTGTGGCTCAAGTGGTAGAGTGCTAGCCTTGAGCTGAAGAGCTGAAGGACAGCACCCAGGCCCAGAGTTCAGGCCCCAGGACCAGACCTCCAAAAAAAAAAAATCTCAGAGGATTGTTATGAGGATTACATGAAGAACTAGAACTCAGGTAGTTTTTTTTGTTTGTTTGTTTTTGTTTGTGCCATTAGTGAGGCTTAAATACAAGGCCTAGCATTCTCATTGGCTTTTTCTCTCAAGGCTGGTGCTCTACTGCTTGAGCCATGGCTCCATATACAGTATTTTTTTGCTGGAAATAAAAGTCTCTCAGACTTTTCTGCCCCAGCTGTCTTCAAACTGTGATCCTCGGATCTCAGCCTTCTGAATAGTTAGAATTATAAGTGTGAGCTGTCAGTGTCCAAATAAGGGTGATTATTCCTTCCATGTTTGTAGACACTTCAACTGGATGCATAAGCCCTGGGCCAGAGAGGCCCTCATGATTCATTTTATTGGAAAATGGCAAGTACTCTTCAGGCAGCTGTGCCAGCTTGTCCTACACCATATATACACAGTGCTGTGCCTCTCAGTCACTGGGTAAGGAGGACCAGCCCGGGTGACTCGGAGGCTTTGCTTCTGAGTTGGCTCCAGAGAAGCCCTATTCCTCAAACCTGCCTAGGTTAGGTTGGTATGGTGGCTGTCAGGAATTAAAGGGCCTGTTCCCATCAGACTCATCCTGTGACTCCCATCAGCAGCTCCCATTTACAGAATACCTTGTCTTTTTGTTGTTGTTGTTTTGTTTTGTTGTTGTTGTTGTTTGGTTGGTCGTGGGGCCTGAACTCTGGGCCTGGGTACTGGGTACTCAAGGCTAGCACTCTACTACTTGAGCCACAGGGCCACTTCCGGCTTTTTCTGCTTATGTGGTGCTGAGGAATAGAACTCAGGGTCTCATGCATGCAAGGCAAGCGCTCTACCACTGAGCCATCTTCCCAGCTTACCTGTTGTTGTTGTTTTGGAGGAGGAGGAGGACATAGAAGCTCTATAGTTTAGGCAGGTCAAGTCAGAAGTAGTTCATTTGTGAAAGAAGAAATGGTGGCTCAGATGAGGAACTTTGGTGCCAAGGCAACACCACAGATAAGTTTAACAGGGAAGGAAGCAAAACTCCAGGTCTGAAAACCCCCACGCAGCATCTCATTGCTTCTCAAAAATCCTTATATTAAAATGAAATATGCTCAATGAGCTGAAATATATTCACACAAAAAATACATTCTTCCTCAAGTTAGTTATGAAGGGCAGTCATTAAGGCCATATTATATACTAAGAGGGCACTTCTTAGAA
Source organism: Dipodomys spectabilis (assembly GCF_019054845.1). NCBI lineage: Eukaryota > Metazoa > Chordata > Mammalia > Rodentia > Heteromyidae > Dipodomys > Dipodomys spectabilis. Next base: position 3,598,573 of record NW_024870822.1, on the reverse strand, counting down.
AAATAAATTTAATTACAACCTCTTGGTTCAAATCAGATCCACTCTGTTTTAAACTTTCAATTATGGTAAGATATAGCTGTAGAGAATGTGCTTTCCACCCTAATTTGAGGCCTCACATGGCAACTCTTTTTGTACTTCCAGCTTTCAAAAACTGCCTTTCCCAATCCCCAATCTTGTTCTCTTTGACTTGCCAAACAAATCTAGAGAGAAAAAAAAAAAACCTGATTAAATGCCAAAGGAGAGGAAGAGAAGAACTCAAAATTGGGAGAGTTTGTTCCCTCATGTTCAGGCTAATTTAATTTTTCTCACATGACAAACTAGAAAGGAAAAGAAATTTGCATAGAAGGACAATTAAGAATTAACCATTTGTCCCAAATTGGTACTGGATTTCATAATGTGTTTTTCCACAGATGTAGTAAGTTCTTGCCTGCAGGAACTAATTTGTGGATGCCTTTGTCCTGTGGTGTCACCCAGGATTTTGAGCTTAATCATGAAGTGAGGATCAGCTCACAGAGAGTTGTGCCTTGGGCCTTGGCCTCAGCAAGCCAGGCTAATGACTAGGTTAGTGAATCAGGCTGTATGGTGGCTAGCTTAGAGGAAATGCCTAGGGCCAATGGAAGCATGTTCACTCTGCTGATAGATAAGTAAACAGACAGATAGATGTACATATAGATAAATAAATGATATATTGATTGATTCATAGATAAATAATGGGTAGGTAGATATATAAATAATAGATACATAACTAAATAATAGATGATAGTTAAATATATATAATGGTAGATGATAGATAGTCAAAAGCAGGTAGATGTAGAATGTAAGACAGATATGTAGATAGATACATAGATGATGAAAAGTAGATAGATAATAAGTACATGATAGAAGCATAAATAAATGATAGATACATAGATAAATGATAGCTAGATACATACATACACACATACGTGGATAAATGTTGAATAGATAGATACACTAGTAAATGATAGATAGATAGATAGATAGATAGATAGATAGATAGATAGATAGATAGATAGATAGATAGATGGATAGATAGATAGATAAAGATAGACAGACAGATGGTAGATAGTAGGGGAATTTAATTGGACATACAACATGGTGACTCCCAGACCACCTGCTAGCCTACCAATCTTGGTAATTTTCACAGACTAAGTCTGTCCCTAGAGCTCTAGGAATATGCAAAAGACCTGCTCTGTAAGTATAATCATGAAGGTAAGATTTCAGTTGCAGAACTTGATATTCCATGGCTATTTGATATTCTGATTGCCTCAGGAAGTTTCCTTCCTCTTTGGCAAAGTAAGGATGCAGGCATGTAGAGATACTTGGCTGCTGACAGTCCTGAAACATCCAGGGATTTTTCTCTCAAAATGAACTTTGCAAGAGCTCATCGGCCAATTAATCCAAAGTAATAGCTGCCAAGCTTCCTGCCCCCTTCCTGGTAGGCCAGAAAGAACTGTGCCCAGCATGGGCTCTACATCTAGGCTTTGCTATCAGCAGTAGCCTGTTTGTTCATTTGCTTTCTTGACAAGCAGTAGAAATCGACTCCGGATAATTTCCTTAAAAACAAAAACAATGTCCAGGGATTTATTGAAAGGATAGATGCTAGTATAAAGTACTGCAGGAAAAACTAAATATAGAAACTTCATGAAGAGTAGAAGCCTCATTAGCTTTGGGAATTTGAGTTCATAAGAAACAGTTACACCAAGAAATACTTTTGAAATGGTGCTGGCAAAATTGGTTAACTACATGTAGAAAACTTAAGCTAGATCCTTATATATCACCCTGCACCAGAATCAACTCCAAATGGATCAAAGACCTTGAACTCAAAGCAGACACTCTGAAAACATTACAGGATGGAATAGGAGAAACCCTAGGTCTCCTTGGCTCAGGCCGAAATTTTCTGAATAGAGACCCGGAAACACAACAAATCAAAGAAAGGTTGGACAAATGGGATTGCATAAAGTTGCAGAGCTTCTGCAGGGCAAATGACATAGCTAGCAAGATCAATAGAAAGCCCACGGATTGGGAGAAGATCTTTACTAGCCATACAACGGACAAGGGTCTCATATCTAAAATATACTTGGAACTCAAAAAATTAAACCCTCCAACAACAAATCCTCAAAGAAACAACTGCCCAATAAATAAGTGGGCGAAAGACTTAAAGAGAAGCTTCTCTGAAGAAGAAAGAAGGATGGCCAATAGACACATGAAGAAATGTTCAACATCCCTAGCCATAAAAGAAATGCAAATCAAAACAACATTGAGATATCACCTCACTCCAGTTAGAACGGCAAAAATCAAGAACTCTAACAACAACAGATGCTGGAGGGGATGTGGACAGAAAGGAACCTTACTTCATTGTTGGTGGGAATGTAAACTTGTTCAACCACTTTGGAAAGCAGTATGGAGGTTCCTCAAAAGACTTCACATAGAGCTCCCCTATGACCCAGCAATCCCACTTTTGGGCATTTACCCTAATGTTTACAAACAAGACCACACTAAAGCTACCAGCACAACTATGTTTATTGCAGCATTATTTACCATAGCTAAGATATGGAACCAACCCAGATGCCCCTCAGTAGATGAATTGATCAAGAAAATGTGATATATATACACAATGGAATTCTATGCCTCCATCAGAAAGAATGACATTGCCCCATTTGTTAGGAAATGGAAAAACTTGGAAAAAATTATATTAAGTGAAGTAAGCCAGGCCCAAAGAAACGTAGGTCCCATGGTTTCCCTTATTTGTAATATCTAGTATATGTATGAGTCAAGCGGAAAAGGTCAGATAATGTGATGTCAGGAAAATGAACCCTTAGATGTGTATTTTAATGTTTTTTTCTTTCATGCATGTGTTTCTAACACATTTATAAGATTATCTCTTTGTTGCTTTGTATGTCCCTCCCCCACAGTATAACCCCTGCTTTCACTATATTTGATGTCAATATAACTTGTGGAGGAGATGGGGAAAAACCAGTTGTTTAAGGATACAGGTAGACCTGTTGCAACAATGAGAAGTACAAGTTGTCATGTCCAAAACGAGCTTCACAACGTTGGTGCCGGGGGGGGGGGGGGGGGGGGGGGGGAAGGAGAAGGATTGGGATTAGGGGCGGAGGGGGGAGGCTGGGAAGGGATGTGAAGGGTAAACAAAGGAGGAGGCTGCAATGCTTGGTAAGAAATGTACGCATTATCCTGCCCATGTAACTGTAACTCCTCTGTACAGTATGTTCACAAATAAAATTAAATTAAATTAAAAAAAAAAAAGAAATACTTTTGAGAAAAGCCTGTTCAAATGATTTTCCCATCAACTGGCTTCATCTTGGTGAGTGCCATCTAACAACCTTGGATCAAGAAAGGGAAAAGAGACAGAAGGGACAGACACTTATGTGTAAGAGTGCAGGAATGATCCCCTCCCGCCTCAAGACCACCTGCTGCTATTGAAAAGAAAGAATAAAAGCCAGAGGGACCTAGGCAATGAAAGGCCACCAAACCCATTACTCTCTCATTTCTGTTTATGACTCTCAAAATGGGATCAAGGGGTGCATTTCTCCACTTGCAGATGAACGCATCTGAAGACTTCTCACCCAAAGCACGAAATGCTTAGCACTCCATTTCTAGTAACTATAAAGATTGCACACAGGAGCAAAGTTTCTCCCTCCTCACTTTCCATGTCAAGGTGAGACTCACATAAACTTTGGGGGAGATAAAGGGGCTGTGGTATGGACAGATGAGCATTCTAACCCACACCCAAACATGCAGCAAGAGACTGAGAGAGAATCAGAGCGTACCACAGCACCTAGCAGGGACACCTGGCCATGACTCGGGGAGCGTCAAGAAGGAGTCAAGGGCAAAGGACAAGTTAGCAATCTAGAAAGGAGCCATGGAATGCCTAAGGCAGAGAGGGGAGTACTGACACTGCACAGGATCAGAGGGGGCTGGAGTCGATGCAACACCTGGTCCTAGCTCCTCATCTCACTCGGTAGCCTCCTCTTTGCTGTGACCAGGGTGCAGAGAGGTTCTCTCCCAGCTGGCTTGGGGTTGGTCACAAGGCTGGACACAGGAGTGCCAGTCCACAGACATGTTTTCAGAGCTGAACTCTTTGGCGGTGTGAACTCCATATACCTCAATGAACCATGGCCACCACAATGAACCTCCGCCGTGAGCACACACTGCATTCCAAGACAATGAAAGACCCATGGAAAAGAGGCTGCAAGTCAACCCTCAGAACTGTGTCTTAGAGGGAAGCCCCTCAAGCCATCCCCAGTCTGGACCCCGTCCCAGTCAAATGGACTTTAAGGGCAAAGGACTTTACGGTAAGGTTTGAAAAGTCATATCTTATTACATTTTATTGTTTCTTATTCTGAAGTGCTAGAGACTGAATACATGTTAAGCAAATACTCTAACTTTTACCTCACTCCAAACCCCAACTGAGTATTTTTAAAAGTCCATAAGAGCATGGTGGAGAATGGGGACAGACTCCTTAAAGTTATGAAGTTTACCTTTTTATGTCTTTTTGCTTACAAGCATTTCTGGTGATATGAAAACATGCTTTTCTTTCAGCACAGAAGAAGGAATTAATATTGTTATCTTCATTCTGAATTCAACTATAGTTATAGAAAAATGGCCACATGTGTAAATGGAATATATATATCTACACAAAAAAATATTTGCAGTAATTTTCTCTGAGTGGGATTATGGTTGATTATTTTCCTTATAATTAATGTTTTTTTTCTGTTACAATATCACATGTTGTTTTTATTATTATAAGATAAAAATGATACCAGAATTTACTGGACATTTACAGAACTCTAAGATTTCATAAGTGACCCTTTTAATTTTCATGTGCCCCACCCCCAGTTTTTTTTAAACAGCCAAGGAGTCTGAATTTTAAGAATACTTAAAGGTGGCAGAGTCAGAAGGTTGACACTAGGTCTATCTGATATGAAAACCTGAATCATAATATTCTGTGCATCTTGTTTGTTTGTCAGGTCTTAAGTGTACAATCTGATAAAGTTTAATAGGTGCATTTACCTGTGTAATCCCCAATCCTAACAAGATACTGATTAGTTCTGTTAACTTCTAAAGTTGTCTCTCCACAAGCCTTTACCCTTAGCCTTCAGTAACCACTGTCTGTCATGATTTATTTATGAATGAAATCACTTAAAATTTACTCTCTTGTTTTTGTTTTTGGAGGGAGGTTGGTCCTGAGGCTTGAGCTGGGGGCCTGGGAATTGTCCCTAAGCTCTTTTGCTCAAGGCTAGCATTCTACCATTTTTGAGCCACAGCTCTACTTTCAGTTTTCTGATGGTTAATTGGAGGTAAGAGTCTCACTGACTTTCCTGCCTGGGCTGACTTTGAACTGCAGTCCTTAGATCTCAGCCACCTGAGTAGCTAGGATTATAGGGGTGAGCCACTGGCCTTGGCTCATGTTTTTAATTCATTATAGTATTTTTAAGATTTTTTTGTATATTGGTGTTCTTTTCTGTGGTTGAGTACTGCTCCATCTATCTCAATATAGTGAATCTGTTCATTCATTCTATTGATAGGCATTTGAATTCTTTCCACCATAGGGTCATATGGATAGTGTTCCTATAAACATCACCTGGAAGTCTTTGAGTAGATATACATTTTTATTTCTGGGGCATAGACTAGAGGCATATTTAATTTTATAAGAAACTAATAATAAGAAATATCTTTATTTCTGTCTTCAAATTCCAACACAGAGCCCCTTAAACCTTTCCCATTTATAGAGGTGGCTCAGCGCATTAAAAAGAAATAAAAATGTATTTTCCACTGGTTCCTGACACAAAGCTACTAAATCCCTCAGAATTTCCTGAAGGATAGGAACCCTCTTTTTCTGACTTCAGGATGGGGACTGAGCCCTCTTGAGGGGCTGAGGGGAGAGGTGACAGACAGTGAGTTAAGGATGGATCATGCCTCTCTGATAAATGCTTCCATATTTGCAATGTATCTGCATGCCAGGAAGGTGGTTTATCCCAACTCCAAGGGACAGAAGGGCCTGTTCTTGGACCCCTGTATGTATCCATCTGGATGCTCTTCCGTATCCTTCCTCATATTCCTTCCAGTAAACAAGCAGATGTGTTTCTCAGAATTGATAAACTGTTCTAGCAAATTATTGAATCTGAGGAAGGGTTGGTTAGAAGTGGAGACAATCTTGTTCACCACTTGGTGTCTAGAGAGTTAGAGAAATTTTTGTGTAGGAATTATTATGAGAATATAGAAAAGGGCTGGGAAGGTGGCTCAGTGGTAGAGCGCTTGCCTTGCATGCATGAGGCCCTGGGTTCAATTCCTCAGCACCACATAAGCAAAAAGAAAAAAGCCGGAAGTGGCGCTGTGGCTCAAGTGGTAGAGCGCTAGCCTTGAGCTGAAGAGCAGAGGGACAGCGCTCAGGCCCAGAGTTCAGGCCCCATGACCGGACCCTCCCCCCCAAAAAAGAATAGAAAAGCATAGTCTCTCTTCCCACCCTGCCTCTCTTTCCTGCCTGTAATAAGAGAGTTTTCCAACAATATACGAACACTTAATATTGCCAAAACTTCTCATTATACTCATTTTTTTCCTCCTCCTCCTCCTCCTCCTCCTCCTCCTCCTCCTCCTCCTCCTCCTCCTCCTCCTCCTCCTCTTCTTCTTCTTCTTCTTCTTCTTCTTCTTCTTCTTCTTCTTCTTCTTCTTCTTCTTCTTCTTCTTCTTCTTCTTCTTCTTCTTCTTCTTCTTCCTCTTCCTCTTCCTCTTCCTCCTCTTCTTCATCTTCTTCCCTGTCCTGGGCCTTGAACTCAGGGTCTAGGTACTGTCCCTGAGCTTGTTTTTGCTCAAGACTAGCATTCTACCACTCTACCATAGTGCTACTTCGTCTTTTTCTGTTTATGTGGTACTGAGGAATCGAACCCAGAGCTGCATGCATGTTAGGCAAGCACTCTACCATTAAGCCACATTGCCATCCTTCATTATGGTTTTGATTTACTTTTTCTTAAGGGTTCTGTTATGTTCTTGTTAACAACTATACCTTTGTTTCAGTGGCATTTCAAGTCTTTGGGGCATCCATTACTTGAAGTTGATCATTACGTCAGTCAGCTTTCCATTATTCTAACAATACCTGATATCATTAACTTACAAAAAAAAAAAAAAAAGAGGTAACTTTGGCTTATTTTATGGAGGTTTTGGTCCATGATTGACTGGCCATGTCTTTTTCAGTCTGTCTCAAAGCAGCACATCATTATGGGAGCACATGACACAGCATAGTCTCCCCTCATCATAGGGAGGTAACAGTGATAGAGAAGAAAAGAGAAGGACCTCGCGGTCCCCTTTAAGGACACACACAGTGACCCCTAAAGAAGGCCTCCCCCAGCCACCATCTGTTCACAGTTCTACCACCTCTCGGAAGCACTTCCCCGGGAATCAATCCTCTAACACAGGGGCCTTTGGGGAATATCAGCCATTCTTTCTTTCTTTCTTCCTCTGCCTTATTTTTCCCTCTCCTGTTGAAATTTCACTTGCAAATATATTATAATGATTATGTCTTTGCATAGGTCATTGAATCCTTGTTCATCTTTTAAAATCTTTTTTATCCCCTCTGCCTCAGTATACATAATTTCTAAATTCAGCCGTCTTTTCTTCTACATTGTACAATTGAATGCTTAAAGCTATACTATGATTTTGTTTTCACTTCATACAAGGTATTTTTCAGCTTTGTAATTCCTATATATCTCCTTTTGACTCCCACCCTTTTTTGCATTTTTAATTTGACATAGTTTTTGAAATCTATTCCTACTCCTAGAAGTAAGTTAGGAATTATTTATTTTTATTTTATATATATATTTATTTTATTTTTCTGTGCCATTCTTGAGGCTTGAACTCAGAGCCTATATGCTGTCCTTGGATGTTATGCGGTTTATCATTTCAACCACAGCTTCACATCCAGCTTTTGAATTGAAGGTAAGAGTCTCATGAACTCTTCTGCCTTAGGCTGGCATCCAACTCAGATCCTTTGAACTCAGCCTCTACAGGCATGAGCCATTGGTGCCCAACTATGGTGAGTTTCTTAAAGTCTTTACAACTGTGTGCATCTCTGTCACTTCTCCCTCTGCTCCTATGACTTTGTCCTCCTGGGTTTTATATGTATATTGTGAGTCATATTTTCTTGCTGTTTCATGTGTCTCATAGCCTTTTAATTGAATGTTGGACACTTAGAATGTTTCAGTGTTGATTCTGGATTGTGCTCTTTCCATTTAGAGTGTTGAGTATTATTTTGGCAAGTATTTAATTTATTCATGACTCCATTTGATTCTGTTGAGACTTGTTCTGTTTAAGCTTTGCTAAGATGGAACAAGAAATGGCCCATTTACCAGGACTGGAGCAGTCTTATTGCTAAGGATTGGTCTTTCTAGAGTCTCAATTCAATGGTCAGATTGCTTAATAATAGAACCAAACTAGGTTTGGCCAGTAATCTAACACCTACCATTATTGTGTAACCTCAACTACCGTCCCTCAGCAGCTACCAGGCTGTTCAGGGGCTCATTGCAAATGTACAGCTTTACATTTGCCTAAAGACTGAAGGCCACCCATATGCTGACTTCCTTGTTACCTTCTCTGCTCAGTTCTTTCTTCTTAGATATATGACTCCACTGACTCAAGACCCCTCAGCAGCCTAACTCTGTGGACTCCACTTAGTGAGACCACCGCTGTCTTTTGGTATCTATGCCTTGGATGACCATTTAGAAAGTGTCCCTGGCAAAAAGCTAGATTGAATGTGCAGCTTACCTCATGTGTTTGTTCTGTTCACGATTCATTGGCCATGTTTTTGTACGTTTTTACAAGCACTGGGCAAAGCTTTTGGCACACATTAGGTGCTTAGTAAGGTGTTTTCCTAGGAGAAGGGTGTGATGGATTTGGCTCACTGGAGTCCCACTTCTGAAAATATCCACCAGGCTATTCAAATGATGAACCCAGAGAACCAGCGTCCCTGCCTCCACCCACACCCAGCCTCCCTTTAGGAGTAACCAATTTTCTCTTTAGAAACTGGCAATGTGTGTGTGTGTCGCTCATGTGTGTGAATACACATGCATTTGAGTGACTCGCTGTATAAAGCTTCCAGCATGTAGAGAATGATCCGAATTACATTCATCCACAGTTAAGATGCACACTGTTCTCTGGGGGATTTGATATACTTTTTCTAAATCAACTAAATGCTCTCTGGAAGAATTATTGGTGGGGAGTGGAGGCTGTGAACAACTTAGCATAAATCATCATTCAGAATGAATCCTGGGAGCCCTCCATAGAGATTTTTTTCATGCTACCAAGAAAAGAGCTTCTGAGGCTTGCTCAAAGCAGGGGGGAGGAAGGAAACATCAGGAGCCCTCCCTCCCCCCCCCCCCCAACCCGCATGGACAGGATCTGAGTTAGGACACTCTTGGGATGAAGAAACCCACAATGGAGGCCTCCTGCCTCTTGGCATTCACCTTAAACAACCCACTCAGCCTCATCATCCTGAGTCCATTTTCTGGATCAGTGAACGGAATGAAAAACAGGCTTTTTCTTTTGTTTTCATGATACTGGGAAGAGAAGGTTTCCAAAGTAAGGATTAGTTCAAGCCCCTTTGGAGATTAAATTTGGATTTTTCCCGTTTTCCCATTATCTGTTGACGTTCTCCACTTTCTCCCTCTCTCAGTCTCTCTCTCCTCTCCCTCTCTCTGTGTCTGTGTGTATGTCTCTGTGTATGTGTGTCTGTCTCTGTCTCTCTTTCACAGAGATGCATACACACACATAATAATCAAGCTCATCTTCCCCTTTGTGAAAGGTATGTCTTTGGGCGTTGTGGTCCAGTTCCCCGTTGGTGCTTTAGAGATGGTGAGTGGGTGATCTGAGTTTGGAGTCCCTGTAGTTCAGCCCCTTCACTCCTTGCAGCTACAACTTCCTCTCCACCCACAAACATTGTTCCTCCATGCCTGCATTTTGATTTAAAAGCACCAAATACAAACAAGGGATTGGAAAGGCCAAATGTGTGAGGGTTTTGATTTCCCTCTGGGGGGGAAAGACAAGGGGTTATGATTTTTCTTCCTAGCAAACAAACTGTTTTCCATATGTCTCCAAAGAGAACTGCTTTTCACTTATTCTGCATGTTCCACAGATAATTCCAATGGGGGAGGGGGCTAGAAAGCAAAAGGGTGTTTTCCAACTCATGGTGTTGTCTGTAAGCATTAGTAATGGGGTTTGGAGTCTGAAAGGTGGCTAAAGAATGTGAAGGCACCAAAGTCTGCTTTCCACAAGCTCTGGGTAGGGGCTTAGAGAGACCTGGCCTGGTACCTTGAAGCAGCTGGCACCATACTTCTGCCTCTGCCCCTGGATAGAGAACCTGCTCTTCCCCAGGGGATGAGAGTTGCAGGAAGATAGCTCACAAGTTAATTTCTGTCCTTCTACCTTCTGGATTGGAACTCCTGGAGGAACTGTAGCTCTCACTTTCAACCTTTGGAGAAAAGCCTGATGTGTTACTAACCTAGTGTGCTACTGAATCTTAAAGGCTCGGTATATGACCTTTTCATTTCTCCCCTTCAACGCCTCTGAGAGTTCCTCCACTGATTGTACCACAATCCTCAGATTTTCTTACCAGGTGCATCCTTAATAACATCATTCTATACTACTTCTTCCATCTCTTCTCCCTCCCATTGTTCCTTCTGCCAAGTTCCTTGCCTTCCCCTTCTGCCTTCCCCTTCCACCTGCAACACTATCCTCTTCCCTCCTCCATCATGCAATGGCTCATGCCTCTAATCTTAGTTACGCAGAAGGCTAAGATCTGAGGATCATGGTTCAAAGCCAGCCTAAGCAGGAAAATTCCTAGGACTCTTATAGGGATAAGCCACTAAAAGCCAGAAGTGGAGCTGTAGCTCAAATGGTAGAGCACTAGCCTTGAGTAGAAAAAGTTAATGGATAGTGTCCAGCCCCTGAATTCAAGCTCCAGTATGGGCACATGCACGCATGCACGCATGCACGCCCCCCCCCGCACCCCCCCCCCCCCCCGCCACAAGAGGAGGTGATGACTTCTCATTGATTTCTTCTTTTCCTCTCATGTCTAACATAAGATATAGCATAAAGAAGGCATTCTATTAGTTTTTGGTATGAGCCATAACTGTTGTTCCATTTATGTGCTTATGTTCAACAATGGAAGAAACTGGAAATTTCTTACCAGGATGTGTCATCTGAATCATTAAAAGGCCAGAAAGAAGGAAGACACTGACTCATTTGGGATTCAACCTCCTTTTCTAATCTGCTATCTATTCATCCTTATTGGGATGGTGATACAGTGGTTTTAGAATATCTCCTCAAATTATTTAATGAAACTCCCTCAAAAGATATAACTCAATTTCCCTTCCCTGGTGTTAATGGCCAGCTTCCTATGGATAGCATGTTGTCAGAATGATAATGTGTTCATTCCAAGGCCATAAACGATGAAGATAGTGCTACTTCCATTTCTGTCTTCCATCTTACTCTGTGGGAAGCCAGCTGCTGTGCTGTATGGACATCCTAACAGCCCATAGAGAACGAGAGCCACGGTTAGAAACCGAGGCTTCCTGCCAGGAGACAAATGAGTGATTATCTTGGGAAAGCTCCATTCACCCCAACAGGCCTTCAGATCTTTGCAGCCCCAGCCAAAACCTTGGCTACAGTCTCAGGAGAGAACCCAAGCCACAGCCACTCAGCCAAGCTGTTCCCAGACTCCCGAGCCACAAAATCTATAGATAATAAATGTTTGTTTAAACCACTGAGATTGGAGGGTAATATATTACACAGCAGTAGATAATTAATATAATTTGTCTGTGTACTTGAATTTATGTTGGGAAGGGAGGGAGTCAGCAGGACCTCCTGTGTAAGAAAAGGCTTTTCCTTTCCAGAGAGGAACAGGGGAGCTTATCTGAACAATCGGAAGGCAGGTGTCATGGAGAGGATGTTTATGTCCCCACAGGCGTAAATTTAAATCTAGTCCCAACGTGGTTATATTAGGAAATGAGTCCTTTGGAAGGTGAGTCAGGTCCTAAGGGATGCATGCCCTTATGAAAGGAATGAGCCCCACCCCATCCCCAATGCATGCTAGTCTTCTTTTCTGCCATCGGAGAAGGCCCTCATCAGAACTGACCATGTTAGCACCTTGATCGTGGCCTTACAGAATTCCAAACTGTGAGACATAAGATTTTGTTTTCTATAAGCCTCTGAGTCTATGGCACTTTATTATAGAAACTCAGACTCTACTGAGAAGATCTTTTCTTTACCTGTTGGGAGATTGATCCCCTTTAGATCTCATGTTTCCAGCCTTCTTCTAAAATCTCCTAAGGCCTAAGTGAGTTGTGAACATAAGCGGATAGGTTTAGAACTGGTCATACACTGTTTATTTGTGCTTGGTGCTTAGCCTTGCTGGGTACTTTGTGGAAAGAAGGCTTTAAAAGTAGTAGAAGTAGTTTGATTCCAAACCTGCTACTGTTTGGGTAACCTGATATTGCAAGATATTTCTTAATTACAAATGGAAAAATAACAACTTTACTGTGGAGAATTCTAGTACATAGCACCTTAATTAAGTGAAGGAAGTTAAGCCAAGTAACAATAATATTGGTAGTACATGCATTCCAGCATCGTACATTAAAAGGAGCAAGGTATCATATCATTTTTTGGTCAAAAGCAAAAAGCAATACCGAACAAAACTATAAACTCAGTCTAGTCATAAAAAATTCTGATGATTGTGTTGTGAATCAAAATGAAACATGGCATGGTCACTTTGTAAAATAGTCTGCCAATTACTTATACATATAGGAAGACATACACTTAGTCATATGATCTAGAAATCTATGTGTAGGTTTTACCTAACATAAATGAAAGTTTATGTCTACAAAAAAATGTATACAAATTTCTTTTTTTGGAGGGGGGTCCGGTCATGGGGCCTGAACGCTGGGCCTGGGCACTGTCCCTCAGCTCTTCAGCTCAAGGCTAGCACTCTACCACTTGAGCCACAGCGCTACTTCTGGCTTTTTTCTTTTTTTGCTTATGTGGTGCTGAGGAATTGAACCCAGGGCCTCAGGCATGCAAGGCAAGCGCTCTACCACTGAGCCACCTTCCCAGTGCCTGTATACAAATTTCTATAGTAGTTTATGTGTCCCAATTTGTCCCAACCAAGAAACAAATCAACTGGTAAATGGATAAATAACTGTGGTACATCTTTACACTGGAATCCTACTCAATAATAATAATAATGAGGAGGAGGAGGAAGAGAAAAAAGAGGAGGAGGAGGAGGAGAAAGATGAGGAAGAAGCCGTCACCTAGTGAGGCACCTGTGGCTCATGCCTGAAATCCTAGTTACTCAGGAGGCTAAGATCTGAGCATCAAGGTTCAAACACAGCCCAGGTAGGAAAACCATTAAGATTCTTATCTCCAATTAACGACTAAAAAAGATGAAAGCACAGTTGTGGCTCACGTGGTAGAGGGCTAGCCTTGAGCTAAAAAGCAAGTGCCTAGGCTCTAAGTTCAAGCTCCAGGACTACACACACACACACACACACACAGACCACCATGACTGACACACCTCAAATGTGTTATGATAAAAGAAATGTGTTATGCTAAGTGAAAGAAGCCAGACGATAAAGCTTTATACTAAGTTTATTTTGAATATTATGAGTAGAATCATGCATAAAATTCTATTTCAATGGTAAGTTCTGAACAAAGCTAAAGGGACTGAATACAAATACTGAGTTTCCAGGGTGGAGGGTGGAGGAAGAGATTAGGTACACAAAGACAGGAGGGAATGTCAGGGGTCAGGGAGAACATCCTATATACTGCCTGTGCTAACAGTTATATAGCAATGAATACCAGGTAACATTCAGAACTGTATACCAGAAGGATGGATTGTACTGTATGTAAGTCATAAATCTTATTTAAAACAAAGCTTTTTTTTTAAAAAAAAAAAAAAAGGACCAAGCCTTCTTAGATGTACCATGTTTATAATTAATAATTGGAATTGGGTTGATAATCATGAGAAAAATCTCAGCTAAACCCAAACTAAGGGACAAAATAGCTCTTCTCTGCATGGGTGAAGAAAAACATGTAGGGTACTACCCTCTTAAAGGCAGGAATAGGCCAGGCACTGGTGGCGCACACCTGTAATCCTAGCTACTTAGGAGGCTGAGATCTGAGGATCATGGTTCAAAGCCATCCCAGGAAAGGAAAAGTCCGTGAGACTCCTCTCTCCAATAAACCACTCAGAAAACCGGAAGTGGAGCTGTGGCTCAAGTGGTAGAGCGCTAGCCTTGAGCTGAAGAGCTGAGGGACAGTGCCCAGGCCCAGAGTTCAAGCTCCATGACTGGAAAAAAAAAAAAAAAGCCAGGTATAATATAAAATCAAGACTCCTCTACACTGACAGTAGGAGCAATGTAAATAAATAGCAGGAGTAAGAGGACGGCAAATTTAAAGGAGGAACTAACCACACACAGCTGGATATTCATGAGCAAAGAACAACAACAACAAAAATCAGAGAAGTGAAAGAAAATAGGTGTTTTATGAGATAATCAAAGCTCTGCAGTGCCACAGTGACTTGGGACGGTGTGGCTTCTCCCAGTGAAAGCCACGGGTTGCTCTGAGGGACAAGGATAAGAAACAGAAAGCTACACAGAATAAAGAAAGGGCAGTGGAATGAATAGAAGATAATTCCCTTGGACACGAAATGCAATCAAGTCAAGACCCATATTTTATCTCTGCTGGAGGCAGTCTTATTTGTTAGTAAAGTGCTGGGATAATCAACCATTGTTCTCTCTGCCAAGGCTGTCAAAACAAATACAAGCTTCTTTGCTCAGTGCTAAAAATGTCTGAGTCTTTGGAGAACAGCTGGGCAGAAAGCAATCTTGTTCTATTTCAGCACATTTTTCCCCCCAAGTATTAGGCTGTCCGAATACAACCCACATCAAAGCATCCAGGCACCCACTACGGGGACAGACCTGCCATGAGAACAGAACCTCTCCAGCTCCAGCAAGCAGAACACACCATGTACACTCTGTAAACTTGTCCAGCTCTTCCATCTAAAGGAGCAAGGACTTTGAAACACATAAAAGCTACTCTAACAGATCAGTCCTTTGAGGTACTTTTTATAAACATTTAAAAAAATATAATGCTGCTGTGCTTGCAAAATGCCATGTATTGATAAGTCTCTGGAGGCATTACAGATGATGTATGATCTCTTGGCTATCACTGTCAATGTTGCCTAAGGGACATCTTCTCCTAAGAGTTTGCGGGATTATTCTCTGTGCTATTAAGTCAGCTCTCATTAAAGCATGTCTTAGTTGAGGCTTCATGATTTGTATTAATTAGGAGGTGTGTCAGTCAGTGTTTACGGTTGTAGGCAGCAAAAAATTAAACATCAACTCAAGGGCTTTAAACAATAGACTTTTTTTTTTAAAGCAAATAACAAGAGCTCTCAAGGTAAAGCACTCCAAGGTGGTTCAATGATACTGTCAAGAACACAAGTTCTTTTCTATCTTTCTGCCCTTCCATCCTCCTTTTAAGTCCCTGGGTAAGACTCCTGGTATCAAAACACGGGCATGGAAGTATCCAGAAGGACAGAAAGTATACCTGAGAGTTTCCTTTCGTCAGAGAGATCTTTGCAGAAGCCTTTCAGAATGCTCATCATCTGGCTCTATTGGCCCGAATTGTATTGTACGTCTGTGCTTGTAACAAATCACTCTAACTGCAAAAGGAAACATAATGCAAGCATTAGAGTCACTTCTTCATCCCACAGGGGTTGGCTCCTCTTGCTGTGACTGACACGAAGGAGGAAAAGATTCCCTGGCAAAACATGGCATCCTGCCAGCTAAGCACAAAGGAGAATAGAGTATTAGCTAAGTAACCATCCATCTTACAATCAACTTGAGTAGACTGAAATGTTGGCTTAACAAATGTCTTTTTAGACTGGGATCCAGGCTGTTGAAATTTCAGATTCACTTTTTCCCAATATGCACAATCCCTTCTTCCCCTCCAGCAGTCAGGACTGCACAATGGAATCCTTTCTCCCTGGGCCAAAGACAATTGGTCCTCAGATGTACGATGGACCAATCATCTTCTCCTCTCAGGGGATTTGGGATGGGAGCATCAGCTGGTGGCATCAGTCACTTCCTGTGTTTGGGCCTGTAATGTAACCTCTTCAGTGGTGGGGCAGTTGTTTCTTTGCATCGTTGGGATGAAAAGGAAAAGCTGGTATTCAAAAAAGTAATGTGAAAATGAAATAGATATATGGAGAGAAGTAGACTCCATGGATGCCTTCAAATGCACTCTCACACCCCAGCTTCCCTCCCGCCTCCCCTCTTCCACCATACACACATTTGCCCCCACCGGTGAGGTAGTTTATGTTACAAAAGGGTTCCAACCAATTTGGGACAATACAATATCCCTTTTCAGAGATGACCGAGGACTGTGCAGAATGTGCTGATCCTCAATGAAGATTTCTACTTCTCATTGTTCAGAACTCAAGGTAGGAAATCAAAAACAATCTTACCTGTCATAAGTTCACCAGAAGGCTACAAGAGCTGCCTTTGTTCAATTTAAATCTTGGTTCAATTTCTAATGCCTTAACTCCTTTCCCTAAAAAAGTACTCAACAGTAACAACAATAAATAACTATTACATGAATAGCCTGTGTTGTGTTGTGCCTTGGAGAGACGTGGAGTGGTTCTAATATACTTTGGGTTCTGACTGTTTGCTTTTCATGTATTGTTTACTTTAATCCTTACCTCATACTGAGTAGTGATCATTATAAAACCATTTCTATCATCAAGAAGGCTGAGTCCTAGAGAAGCACATTGATTTTATTAAGGGGACATGGCTAGAAAGCCATGGGTTTAAAACCCAAGTTTGGTTCTCCTCTGGCCAGCCTTCCTTCCTTGCTTTCTTCCTTTCTTCCTTCGTTCGTTCGTTCCTTCCTTCCCTCCCTCCCTCCCTCTTCCCTTCCTTCCTTCCTTCCTTCCTTCCTTCCTTCCTTCCTTTCTTTCTTTCTTTCTCTCTCTATATCCCTCTCCCTTCCTTCCTTCTTCCTACTTTTCTTCCTACTTCCCTTTCTCCCTTCCACTTGCCTTCCTTCTTTTTTTTTTTTTTTTTTCAGTACTGAGATAAAACCCAGGTGCGTACATGCCAGGTAAACAATACTGAATACATTCCCCTCAAAATTTCCTCCTCCTCCTCCTCCTCCTCCTCCTCCTCCTCCTCCTCCTCCTCCTCCTCCTCCTCCTCCTCCTCCTCCTCCTCCTCCTCCTCCTCCTCCTCCTCCTCCTCCTCCTCCTCCTCCTCCTCCTCCTCCTCCTCCTCCTCCTCCACCTCCTCCTCCTTCTCATTGTTATACAGGGAGGAAACATGCCTTGCTTAGATGTCCTGTTAAGTAGAATCTGGATGGCTGTTTGTGACTTGTTTTTGTGTGAGACAAGTTAATCTTCCGCCTTGAAAGAAAGAACAAGGACAGGGAGAATCACTACCTCACACCAAGTCTATTGAAGATATTTCTGTATTTTCTAAATTAAGCATTGCTACATGCAGTAGGAATGGAGGATGGCAATCTTAACACCTTGTTTATTTATAAAGGTGGAGAAGCAACAGCAACAACAAAAGGCAAGAAGATAAGCAAGGGCCACAAGAACCTTAAATGGAGCCAGAAACACATGCTGCCATCTGGCTCTGCCATTCTCAGGACTGAACCTCCTGAAGTAGTTGATCTCTCCTGACTCATTCAAGGTCACTGGTGTGCTTTAAGAGTTGGATTTGCTTTTGTTTTCCTCTATTTCTCATGTACTCAAGTTCACATACTATCTCTGCCTGCCAATCAGTGAGAAAGCCAGAAGAAGACTTGGTTATGGCTATAATCAACCTAGATTCAAATTTGTCAGATTGAGAACAACTGAGTCAAATCACTTACCTGAATCTAACTCATGCTTAGCAAAACTATCATGCCAATGCTTGAATCGAGCTTTTCAACCTTCTTAACATGGCCCTAGCCCACACTCATCTGGAAGAGTTTGAAGCAAAATGTTTTATCTCCTGTGGCTGCTGTGAACTCTTTTTTGCCTTATTGACTATTTTGTTTTATTCAGATTGGAAAAAACAGAACTCTCACAGTTGAATTGTTGTTCTTTATTACAGAGAAATGCTGTGTGCTTATTTTAAAGTATTTCAGTATTACGAACATAAAATGCAGAAAGGGGAAATTTGGATGTGAGTTTTAAATACTGTCAGTAGCCTTTTCAGGAAACCTTGCCAATGTTGAGAATTTCTGAAAGAATGTAAATTACAGGAAAACTCCAATTAGTCAAAGTGTCCAGGGAAGGGGAGATTCCAGGTTGTCTCAGCACTGACCAGAAAATCCTTTTCACATTAACCCTTGAGGTTGGAAATCTTACTGAAACGTAGGAGTTGAGTTTCCTGCCTTAAAAAACACAGTTGACGCTAAACATAATTTAAGGTCTGTCTGAGAGTTGAAGGTCAGGCTGTGCCTCAATTCCCATTGTCCAGAAAAACTGAAACACAACAAACAAGACAGGAGGTTAGGTAAAATTTGTCTTCAATTCCAGGACATGTTTTTGAAGTTCCTGAAAATAAGACTTTTTCTATTCATATTTTGTTCCTTTTTTTGTATAGAAAGAAACAAATAGGAAAAAAGAAGTTATCAGAGTAGTTAATTTGTCTATCTAAATTCCAGTTAAGATTTTAGGCTGGGCACGATAATGCATTCTTGTAATCCTAGCTACTGAGGGAACACAGAGAGCAGGATTGTGAATTCAATTGCTGGGCTACATACAGATACCCCATCTCCAATACACAGATACATAAAGACATAAAGAAAGATATAAACACACACATGAGGAAATAAGCACATAAGTATATACCTAAATTAAAATAAGACAGAAGAAAAAAAACATTTTTCCCATATTGAATTCTTTTTCATGCAGTCCTTAACAAAGATATAACTGAAGACTTGGCCATCAGCAGATGGCAGCCAACCTTCTCCACCTGGCTTCCAATACTGGCCAGGAGTACTTGGAGAAGTAAGTCCCTTCTGTAAGTCACATCCTGCCTCATTGGGTCATTGGGCCAATAACATCTGGTTTTTCTGTTGAAGGCTGTTCTGTGCATGGTAGAATGTTGAGTGACATGTCTGCCAGCAGTACTCCCTTACCTCCTCAGCTGTGACAACCAAAACCATCTCCAGACATTGCCAAATGTCCTGGGCAAAATTGCCCTCAATTGACAATCACTGATCTAGATACAGGCACAAGTATTCTCCCACACCCCTTGTCAAGATTATGAGTTACCTTGACCTTGGTAAGTGATTTCACAACAGACTTCCTGTGCTATTTCATGGAAGAATGAAAATAATTCTCTGGCTCAAGCACTGTTTTGACTTGAATTGTTTGAGGCAGGCCTTGTTAAACACAACCACAGGTTCTGTATTATTTTAAGGAGGCAGTAGATTTATTTTCAGCATCAATCCTGAGTTTGGCGTTTAATACTGAATTTTCATAATCTTCTAAATTTCCCTTGAGGTCATTGTCATTATGGACATCAGATCAATGTCCAGCCACTGAGTCATGTGCTACACTGTCACCTTCAATTTCCCTTGTGCGTCGGTCTCAGAAATACTTTTACTACTGTTGCTGCTTCCTTATGCGTAAGAGATTTTGCACCTCACTATTTTCAAGGCCATTTATCATTGCCTCTCTCCAGTGAGATATATTTACATTTCACATTCTTAGAGAATGTTTTGTATATTGAAAGCACCTGTTAAGGGCTGGGAAGGTGGCTCAGTGGTAGAGTGCTTGCCTACATGGATGAAGCCCCTGGTTGGATTGCTCAGTACCACACAAACAGAAAAGGCTGGAAGTAGCACTGTGGCTCAAGTAGAGTGCTAGCTTTGAGCAAAAAGATGCTCACGGACAGTACCCAGGCCCTGAGTTCACACTCCATGACTGGTAAAATAAAAATTTAAAAAGCATCTGTTAAAGTGGTTGAATGTCAGTAGTAAGTTTCAGATTCCTGATTTTTAAGCCTAAGTTGAAGCCTAAATTTGCCACAAAAAGAGGTAGTAGGTAAGTCGTTTTGGACAAGCAGGTTTTGTGATTAGGAGAGCTATCCATCTGTGTTGATTATCAAATTTCTATAAAATTGTGCTACATTTGGGATGTAGACTGTCCCCAAAATGTTCATGTGCTATAAGGGTTGGTGTTTAGTGGATACTTTTGGAAGGTAATAGGAATTTTTTTAAGGTGGAGCCTGCTGGGAAAAAGTTAGGTCATTGGCGGGGAGGTGCTCCAAGGAAACTATGGTCTCCAGTGCTTTGCTTTTTCTCATTCACTTCCTGGCCACCATGATTTTTCACTTCTATGCTAGCGATTTTTCACTTCTATGCACCCTCACCATGATGTGCTGCTTTGCCACAGGTTCCAAATCAATGGAGCTACTGAACAAGAACCAAAGCCTTCAAATGTGGGAGACAAAGCAAATCTTTTCTTATTACAAGCTGATCACCGCCAGTGTTTATTACCATAACTCAAAGGTGATGAACACAAATCAATACTTCACAGGACATTTATTCTGTACTATGTGTGTAGGGAGACCCAATGGTAGCTCATGTTTTTAAACTGCCCCATATTTTGAGGCTTGGGGTGAGTTCCAGTCCTTCAGGGAAGGACTCTATAATCAATCTCAGCATGTGTAGCTGAGCAGCACTGGCAGATAAAATTTAAGCAGACAAATATAGGGTCAGAGGGCATGAATTTCCAAAGCTCAATACTGATTGCCAAATTACATCCAGAAGCTGGTTCCCATTAGCAGTCTTTCTTTATTGGCAATTGTCTTGAAGGACTTCCATCTTGTTCTGCCAGGCTTCAGGCCGGTGGAGACATTTCCCACGGGATAGTCTTCAGAAATGTCAGTGTAATGAGATCCATCACTAGATATCTGTCAGCAGCCTCCCTAGACCCATCTTAGACCATCTGTCAGTGGCAACTCTATTTTGAGAAAGATGCTCATGCAGTTGCCAAAAACAAGTTTGCAATTGAATCAAGTCTTCCAATCAGTTACAATTGAACTGTGTTAACAACACATGGCAGCCTTACTACAATACCCAGAGACTTCATCTCTAAAGGAATGTGTCCTTCTAACTTTAAGGTCAGGCTGCAAGTGGGAGGAAGTGAATTGCCTTCCACCTGAATTCTATAGAGCCCACATCATCTTAACTATGCTGCAAATTTGGCAGCAATGATCAATTGCCAAGCCTTATAAGGCAAATATAAGGAAAAAAGCATCACTTAGATGCAAGACTATACAATGCTCTGTTCTGACTAAAATACGTATAACTGGTACTTTGCAGTGAATTTAAATTCTCTGATATCAAATGGTCTTGAGTAAGACAAATAAGTATGATAACTTATGTGCTCCCAACCTTCTTATGATGCATGAAAAGGCTTTGGAAATTTTAAAAGCACAGTATCATTATGGGTTTGAACTGACTCTTAGATCCAGAGTTTAAAATATCTGAGATCAAATCCATTTTATTTTGGATGTATAAAATTCTCAGCAGCAGTAATAGCTTCGTTTTATCACCTTTCCAGATCCTTCCTAACCATTGACTCTTATAAGGAATTATGGAGCCCAAACTGTTCAAATGGTAGAGTTGTCTCTGTCCTCAGACAGACAATGGGTTCTCTTTTCTCCATATCACTTTCTGAAGTATTGCAAATAGAATGAAGTTCTCAGATACGTAGGCTGTTTCTTAGCCCACTGGGCCAGGTCATCTTTTTTGGAACCTAGTCTTATATGAACCCAAACACCAAATCCAGGCTAGAGAGGTTACCCATCTCACCCTTTGCCACAAGGTGTAATCTCCTCTTTAATAAGATAAAGTTAGACCCTTATGGTATAATGTCTCCATTATACCATAGCAAGAGGTTCAGGTGAGCAGATTCCTTCTGAATTCATTTAAGGTTTCTATAGATACGTAATCTTTCATCTCTGTCTCCTCAGAATACTAGTGAGCTGTTGGGGGCAAAAGAAATAGGAAGATGGAGACCCACAGAGAGATCTACTCAAGAGATGACTCAAGAAATTTTCTGACAGTAATGAAAACTTCCCATTATGAATGCATGGCATATTGCTTTGTAAATTTTGACAACTCTTCTGTGTTAATTCTTCTCTCTGAATGAAATCAATCTATCTTATATCAACATAAATACTTAGAGGAGTCCCAAACTTCTAAAGCTGGGTTTGCTGACTGTCTATATTACACTTAGAATTTGTCATGGCCTCTTTTTCTTCCATCTTTTTTTCCTTCTGTCTTGACTCTGTATGGAGTTCAGGATCAGGAAGACAACTAGAAGACAATGGCTGCATTAGCCATCTTGTTTCCCAATCCCTCTTTAATCCAGCAGGGCCCACATGAGTAGATATCACCAAAGAACTGGAGAGGATTTCCTGCCCAAGGCAATTGAGAAGCAGGTGTGCCCTTTTCTGCTTCCTTCTTTCCCTTCCATCTGGATGCAGACAGTCTGTGGATATGGGAACAGTGGTTCTCAAACATGAATGTGTATCATAATCAATTGGAAGATTATTGTCCTACAGATGGCTGGACCCCACCCCAGAGCTCTCACTCAATAGATCTGGCTAGGACCTGAGGAGGTGAACATATTACATGTTTCTAGGTGTTGCTGATGTCCTGATTTGAAGACCACACACTGGGAACCAGTACAGAGGGCAACACCTCTGTGCACATACCCCTTAGACACAAAACATTGTGATGCTCCAGCTGCAACTTGAACCAATAAAATCAGATAGGTTTTTTTGAAGGTTAAACTATGTTAATATAAAGTGCCTCAGGAAATTACCAAGTGGAGGTCAAGTTAAAAAAAAAAAACATTGCCTTACAGCCTAGATGCTCCACAATAGATGAGTGGATCAAAACTATACTTCTTATATACAATGAATTTTACACAGCCATTGGAAAGGAAAATATTTATATTATTTGCAGGGAAATGGGTGGACCTAGAACAAATCATGTTAAGTGAAGTAAGCCAAGCTCAGAGAGATAAATGGTACATGTTTCCTTTCATATGAGGAGGCTAGACCTCAAATACACTAGAACATGATAAATTATACAACACGCTAGGAATTTACACACAGTGATACCAAAGGACACTCTTAGGAGAGGAACAAAAAGGTGCAATGCCTATATACATCTGATCATACAAAATAATATATATATTGAAATGAACTCTAGGAAATGGAAATAAGAGGTTTTCTGCTGCTTTTTTTCTTTTCTTTTTGCTTGTTTATTCATTTATATGTCTTTGAGGTTAGGGGAAGCACAGAAGTGGAGGGACAAAGGGGAAACAAATGCAGAATGGTACTCACTAGACACATGTTAAAAATGAGCTATAGATCTTGTGGGTGAGCATGGGAGGGGAAAACTGGGAGAGAGTACAAGAGAAAAGGTGACATTGTCTAAAAATAAATGTACCCTTTACCTGATTTATGTAACTGTAACCCCTCTGTATGTCACCTTTATAATACCATAAAACTTTTTTTTTTTTGGACAGTCGTGGGGCCTGAACTCTGGGCCTGGGCTCTGTCCCTCAGCTCTTCAGCTCAAGGCTAGCACTCTACCACTTGAGCCACAGCACCACTTCTGGCTTTTTCTGCTTATGTGGTACTGAGGAATCGAACCCAGGGCCTCATGCATGCAAGCCAAGCGCTCTACCACTGAGCCAATTTCCCAGCCCCAGCAATAAAACATTTAAAAAAAAAAAAAAAAAGAGTGCCACCCTTAAGAAAAGAAAAAAAAACAAGCAAAATTGCTAGGTCTGGAGTTTAAGCCTCAGTATAGCACAAAAGTATTTTCTTTGTAATCTTTATTTAAGATTAATTACCCTGTTTGCACTTCCATTCACCATTTTTCTATTCAGCACTTTTATACATTGTATCTTAGTACATTTTATCAGAATAAATTTATTTTTGTTAAAAAAGAGCACTGCCTTAAAATGGAGTCTTTTAAAGTGTTTTTAAATTTTTAATTGTACATGTTTGTGGAGTATGGTGTAACCACTGAATACACATATATAATGTATAATGATCAGATCAGAGTAATTGGTATATCCATCACTTCAAATGCGTATCATACCTTTCTGTGATGTGTCAATCAAAATTTCCTCTACTGGCTCTTTTGAAATACACAATTAAATGTTGTCAACCATAGTTACCTACTATGTGTCAGACATGAGAAGTTATTTTTCATACCCAGCCATACCTCTGAGCTCCTGTCCCTTCTCTCACCATACTCCCTTGGTGGCATCTGTGTGTGTGTGTGTGTGTGTGTGTGTGTGTGTGTGTGTGTGTGTGTTTCTGTCTGTCTGTCTGTGCTCTGAACTCAGGGCCTTATCCTCTTGCTTTAGCTCAAAATCAGTGCTTTATCACTTGAGCTACACCTCCACTTTTAGCTTTTGGCTAGTTAAGTGGAGGTAAGAGTCTCTTGGATTTTTCTGTCTGAGCGGGCTTCAAACCAGGATCCTCAAATCTCAGATTCCTGAGTAGCTAGGATTACAGGCATGAGCCCCCAGAATCTGGCTCTTGGTAGGTAGAGTCTTATGACAGAAGAAACATGGGTGTTGATCAGCCTGCTGGTAAGAAATACCCAGTTTGGTCTGTTGTATGGAGATAATCTTTGCTGAAATTTTGGGAATCATTTATGACTGCATCCTAACTAATATTGCCATGTTTTGTTAATAAGATCAAATTTGAATTCTCTTGTTTCTTGTTATGGCTTGGATTCTTAATGTCCTCTAGAAGCTCATGTGTTGAAAGCTTTTTCCCAGCTGATGGGGTTGTTAGGAGGTGGTAGAGCATTTAATAGTTGGGCTCTGGTGGGAGGAAGTTGGGTTATTGGGCATGTGCCCTTGAAGGAGCTATTGGGTATGATTCCATCCTCTTTCAGATTTCCAGCAGCTATGAGGTGAGAGATTTCCTCTGCCATGGCCTCTCCTCCATGACGGGCTGCCTACCACAGGCCCAAAGGCAACATCCACGAGACATTAGAAACCTCTGTGAGCCAACCCAAATCTCTACTCCTTTGAAGTTGTTGATCTCAGGTTTTTTGCCAGTGACAGGAAGCTACTTTTGCCTCCCACCTGTTCTATTCTGGAAGTACTGATTTGATTAGATTCCAACACACCTACAGTATCTCTTTTTCTAGCGTTGCAATCTTCAACAGAAATAAAGTGATACTGCACATGAAACATAGGTAGAGTCTTGTTTTCTCTCTTCTTTGGTGGCCAGAATGGCAGGCCCTTGTTCATTCCCTTCCCTGCCCTACCCTGACTGTCTCTTTGGACACACAACATTCATCTTTTCCACCAGTAACCTGGGCATTGTCCCTTGACCTTTTCGGCATTGTCCCTTGACCTTTTCTACTCAAGGCCAGAGCTCTATAATTTGAGCTCCCAACTCCATTTCCAGATGTTTTTTTAGTAGTGCATCTCACAAATTTTCTTCCCTGAGTCAGCTTGATAACAGCGATCCTCAGATCCCAGCCTCCTGAGTAGCTAGAATTACAGGCACAAGCCACTGGAGCCTAGCCAAGTACAGTGTTCTTAACCTGGCCTGAAAGGACTCAGGCAGCTATTACATGGCAAATATTCTGGGCAAAGTTGGTAAAATGCCATACTTGCTCCTTTGAAATATGTTGAAATCACAAATCAAAACCAACCCAACCCAAACAACAGTAATAAAACACACCAGCTAGTGCCAGATCTGAACAAGGAGAGGAAGGACCCATTTGCATTATGGGATTGTGCCAATGTCCTCTTTAAAAATAAAGCACTACTCCTTGCTCCTCTGGGGGCATCTGCTGAGAGATGGACTTAGCAGGTTAAAGGTAGGCAAGATTCAGATGTTTCTGGCTTCCCTTGGCAAGATGTCTTCATAAAAGATTATTGCAAGTGAGATGATATCATATGCACTTAAAAGGCATGGAAACCGGAATCAGATAGGAATGACTTTTATGGAAGAATCAACCTGTGTGTCTGTGTTCACTTTAAGCCCGATCCAGGCATCCCCTGAATAATAAATCAGACAGATTCTCCTAGACCATAAAAATGTCAGTTTTAGATGGAAGCAAATGGGAAAGCCAATGGCTCTAAAAGACTGTGCTGTGAGTTCTGCCCTTTCACGTAAAAGTAAAGGGACAAATAGTCTCAGGTAAAAATGGCTCTTTTGGCTCAAGGGCTGAGAACTACTCCTCCACTCTTGTTCTCAGACCTTCTCAACTTCCCTTAAGGGAAAATAGCTCATTTCCTTGCAGGAAAGAAAGAAAATATAACCCAAGTTAATGCCCAAAGAAAATGTAATGAATCATGTAACTGACTTCAGAGGTTCAAGCACTGTCCCCAAGACTTAGTGTTATTCCGTCCTCTCCCTGGCTTGATTGTATTCTCAGACCAGTATGCCCTGCCAACAGCAAGCTATAGTTAGAGTGACTACACCTGCTACAACCACTCACTTTGATCCTCCAGTGAATCCCAAGAGATTCTCCTTCCCAGAATTCTAATGCAACGCTCAATGCTCCTCTGATTGGCTCTCGTTATCACATAACTTTCAACAAGCCAATCATTGGAGGGCAAAGATCTCTAATTCCCTGATTGGCTTAAACTTAAATCATGCTCTATCCTGAACCAGGAGTGTAATCCTGCTGAGGGGACAGAGAGGAAATGGTGGAATTGTCTGAGTAGCGAGATTAAACCAATAAATGTCCAGCATAGTCCATGTTTAGCATCTCTGATCAGAAAATCCTCAATCCAGAATGCTCCATACATTTTTGAAGGCCAGTATAATGACACAAGGCTGATGGTCCAATGTACAAATGTTTTGTGCACAAAATTACATTAAAAATGTTGTGTAAGATTACTTTCAGCCTTTGTGTATAAAGCAAATAAGAAACATAAATAGATTTCATGTTTAGATTCGGGTCCCATCTCCAAGATATCTCAAAAACAAAAGTTTAGGCATGTATTCAAACACCTAAAATCCAAAACATGTCTGGTGCCAAGCAATTTGGATAAGTGATACTCATCTGTACCTCTAACTTCCAGAGCCAGCCCCAGAAAATTCTCCTTCAGCTGTCGGACCCTGAGAGACAGTTCAGAAGGCAGGTCTGATTTCCTGCACAGTTTCCAACCTGCTACAATGAAAGGGGGAAAGAGAGAGGCATGAATAATCCTGAAAAGAGAACAGAACTTAAAGAGCGGTGAAATTCCAGCTTCCTGGCAGCTTCCTGACACGGCAGGAAAGGGACTACATTATCCAATCTAGATGTTGCTCTTTTCCCCTGGCAGAGTAGTCACCCACACAAAATCTAGATCTTGAGTGTTGGAGCATTGCTTTCTTTTGGACAGAGGAAACTCATTCAGTGGATGCTTCTTCTCTAGGTGTCCTGGCTACTTCTCTCTCTCACTTCATAGACATAGGCATGAGTCTTCTTACGAAGCCATGGTCCTGCATGGAAATCAGAGAAGGAATGACTTAGAAGTGGTGGTCAGAGGACCCATTGTTCCCCCTTGTAAAATAAGCGAGTCCTTGTTAATCTGCTGCCAGCCTTACATTTCTCCTAGAGAGATCCCCATTGGATAGGGACTGTAAACAGGAAACCCGATACCCTGGTCTTCCTTTGTATTACTTATTGTTTTGGACAGCTGCAGAGTATTTGCCTGTACAGAGCTTGGGCCCAGGGTTGATCATTTTAGGAAGATGGAGCCCTAAGAAAATGTAAAAAAAATCTTCGTTTCCTATTGTCTATCTGAAAACCAACCAAGGCTACTGACAATGCAGAAACTCACGAGTAAGAAAAGTAAATTGCAGGGCAAGGCATACTACAGAGCTTCCTCTGGATATGGCTGGTCAGCAGATGTGTCTGGTCACCAGATATGACTGGTCCCCAGATGCAGCTGGTCCCCAGGCTCAAGGGATCCCATACTACCAATATGGTACAACATGAGGATTAAGGACAATGTGAATCCAAGATCTGGCATTCACTAGCTGGGACTTCTGGGAAAAGCACTTCTGAGGCACTTCTCTGACTCAGTTTCCCCAGCTATGTCATAGGGATAAGAATACTGCCACCGAAAGAAAGAGAGACAGAGAGACATAGATGAAGGGAGGGAGGGAGGCAAGAAGGAAGGAAGCATGCTAGGCGCCGGTGGCTCACGCCTGTAATCCTAGCTACTCAGGAGGCTGAGATCTGAGGATCGTAGTTCAAAGCCAGCCCGGGCAAGAAAGTCCGTGAAACTCTTACCTCCAATAAACCACCAGAAAAACAGAAGTGGCGCTGTAGCTCAAGTGGTAGAGCGCTCGCCTTGAACTGAAGAGCTTAGGGACAGCACCCAAGCCCAGAGTTCAAGCCCCACGACCAACAAAAAAGAAAGGAAGGAAGGAAGGAAGGAAGGAAAGAAAGAAAGAAAGAAAGGAAGAAAGGAAAAAAAGGAAGGAAAGAAAGGAAGGAAGAAAGGAAGAAAGGAAGAAAGGAAGAAAGGAAGAAAGAAAGAAAGAAAGAAAGAAAGAAAGAAAGAAAGAAAGAAAGAAAGAAAGAAAGGAAAGAAAGAAAGGAAAGAAAGGAAAGAAAGGAAAGAAAGGAAAGAAAGGAAAGAAAGGAAAGGAAGAAAGGAAGAAAGGAAAGAAAGGAAAGAAAGAAAGGAAGAAAGGAAGAAAGAAAGAAAGAAAGAAAGAAAAAGTCTAAGTAGCTTGGTGCCAGTGGCTCATGCCTGTAATCCTAGCTACTCAGGAGGCTGGATCTCTTGATCTGAGGATCATGGTTCAAAGCCAGCCTGAGCAGAAAGTCCTTGAGACTCTTATCTCCATTAAACTACCCCCCCCCCCCCCAAAAAAAAAGGAAGAAAAAAATCCAGAAGTAGAGCTGTGGCTCGAGTGGTAAGTGCTACCCCTGAGCACAAAAGCTGAGGGATAGTGTGCAAGCTGACTTCAAGCTCCCAGCCTAGCAGCTGGGGTTGGTGGGGAGAGGTAGAAGGAAGTAAACTAAGTCAATTTAGGGAAACGACAAAGCAACAAAGTGGGGTTTTGGTTTTGGAGTGTGTGTGTGTTTTGTCTCTTTTTAAAGTGCCAGTCCTGGGGCCTAGGTACTATCCCTGAGCTTCTTTTTGCTTAAGACTAACACTGAGCAAAGGCTGAGATCTGAGCATTGTGGCTCAAAGCCAGCCAGAGCAGGAAAGTCCATGAAAAGCTTATTTGTAACTAATCACCAATAAAGCTGGAAGTGGAGCTGTGGGTCACGTGGTAGAGCACCAACCTGGTGCAGAAAAAGCTCAGGACAGTGCCCAGGCCATAGCTCCACTTCTGGCTTTTTCTGAATAGTTTATTAGACAATTGAGTCTCACAGACTTTCCTGTTTTACAATCGATACTGCTCTATTTTGTTATTTTAACAACAGCAACAACAAACAGCTTTGTTGAGGCTGGCCACTGGTGGCTTGTGCTTGTAATCACAGTTACTACCCAGCCAGATACAGCATTTGTCAAAGGACTTTGAAATAGACCAAATAAGTTGCTTACATTCAATAAAAATCCAGATATTATCTTGGGTCTCCTAGGTTACTTGATTGTAGGGGTATATGTATATGAACCTTTCATGGCTTTGAGTTATAGTACAACTTAAGTTATAGTTAACAAATATGTGGCAATACAAATGATTCTTTTTTTTTTCAAATGATTCTTCTTTTGTGTGTCTGTATGTGACTTTTCCATGACTGTGACTCTACTACTTGAGCCATGCCTCCAGTCCAACTTTTTGTTGGTTACGTAGATGAAATCTCAAGCACTTTTCTACCCAGGCTGGCTTCAAACTGAGATCTCAGTCTTCCGAGTAGCTAGGATTACAGGCATGAGCCAGCAGCACTTGGCCAAACAATTCTTCTTGGTAGATATGTTTAGTTTTTTATTCCTGTTTAATAAATTACTACAAATTTGGCAACTTAATAAAATGTATTATCTTAGACTTGGTGAGGGGGAGGAGGTCAGGTTTTAACAACACTCAACAAGGGAGACCATCTTGTTGTCATCATGCTTGGGCCTGGGATTTACTGTTGTTGGCAGGCTTTAGCTTGAGACTGTAGACCTGAGATCGCTGCTTTCTTGTCAGCTGTGGGCTTTAGGCAGGGATTGTTTTCAGCTTCTAGATGCTGCCCGCCATTCCCCTTCATGTAATCCTTTCCACACTTTAACAACCTGCTTCTCAAAGGCTAGGAGAAGCTTTGCTGCTTCAAATCTCTTCCATTAAGGGTTTCCTTGATTAGGTCAGACCACTTCAGAATAATCTCCTTTTATAAAATTAATTCACCTCGAAGATTTAATGACACCTGCAAAATCCCTTCACCTGTGTCATCTAATAATGACAAGCAGCCTGTTCTATCCACCATGCTGCCCATCTGCCAAGGGAGAGATACCACAGGGCTTGCATGCAAGCAGGCAGGGACCCAGAACTGTGCCGCCATCGTATGCAAATGAACTTTGGAAATTGTCCTCAGTCCTCAGTCAACCAAGTTCTGCATCTAGTAAACCAAATTTATGTCACAACTCTTGATTCCCACGTGTGTATGAATCTGCTCTTTTAATTCATTCTTGAACCCTCAGGGACATCTTTCTGGTTGCTTCCATAAGGGATAAGTTAAATACAATCTTGACATCTGGTCATTTTTTTTCTTCTTTTTTTTTTTTGAGGAGGGGGGTCCAGTTGTGGGGCCTGAACTCTGGGCCTGGGCGCTGTCCCTCAGCTCTTCAGCTCAAGGCTAGCACTCTCCCACTAGAGCCATAGCACCACTTCCGGCTTTTTTTCTGCTTATGTGGTGCTGAGGAATCGAACCCAGGGCCTCATGCATGCACGACAAGCACTCTTACCACTGAGCCACCTTCTCAGCCCCCTGGTCATTTTTTTTAATGGGTCCTCATTTTACTTTAAAAAAAATTGTCTCATCGCTGGGCACTGGTGGCTCACACCTGTAATCCTAGTATGGAGGCTGAGATCTGAGCATTGTGGTTTGAAGCCATCCAGAGCAGGAAAGTCCATGAAACTTATTTCTAAGTAAACACCAA
This sequence comes from Dipodomys spectabilis, assembly GCF_019054845.1. Classification (NCBI taxonomy): domain Eukaryota; kingdom Metazoa; phylum Chordata; class Mammalia; order Rodentia; family Heteromyidae; genus Dipodomys; species Dipodomys spectabilis. The sequence goes on along the minus strand of NW_024870822.1, from coordinate 3,567,396 downwards.
TAAAGCTGGAAGTGGAGCTATTGCTTAAGTGGTAAAGCACCAGCTTTGAGCAGAAAAACCTCAGGAACAGTGCCAGGCTATTAGTTCAAGCCCTTGGATGGGCACACACACACACATATTCCTATATATTCATGTAACTATATGTTCATATTACATATGTGCATTCATCTATATATATTCATAGATACATGAATATATATTCATCAATTTTAATATGAATACTTCATCATTTTTAAACAATAGATATGTTGCTTAATACACACACACACACACACACACACACACATACATCCTTTTCATGTTTCTCCAAATTGTCCACAAATGAATTGGACTCCTTTGGCTTGAGACCTAATATTATTTGCTGCATTGAAGGATGTTATGGGGCTGGGAATGGCTTAGTGGTAGAGTGCTAGCCAAGCATGCATGAAGCCCTGGGTTCTATTCCTCAGTAAAAACAGAAAAAGCCAGAAATGGTGCTGTGGCTCAAGTGGTAGAGCTATAGCCTTGAGCACAGAGAAGCTCAGGGACAGTGCCCAGGCCCTGAGTTCAACCCCTAGGACTGGCAAGAAAGAAAGAAAAAAAAGAGAAAAAGAGAGAAAAGAAAGAAAGAAAGGAAGGAAGGAAGGAAGGAAGGAAGAAAGAAGGAAAGAAAGAAAGAAAGAAAGAAAGAAAGAAAGAAAGAAAGAAAGAAAGAAAGAAAGAAAGAAAGAAAGAAAGAAAGAAAGAAAGAAAGAAAGAAAGAAAGAAAGAAAGGAAGGAAGGAAGGAAGAAAGATAAAGAAAGAAAGAAAGGAAGGAAGAAACTGGGGAAAGAAGGGATGGTAGAGGAAAAACAAAGGAGGGGGTAACAGTGCTCCATAGGAAATACACTCATTATCTCACTCACATAACTGTAACCCTCTGTACAGTATCTTTACAATAAAAAATATGAAAAGAAAGAGAAAAATAGAAAGAAAAAAGAAAGAAAGAAAAAAAGGAAGGAAGGAAGGAAGGTTGTTTCTGGCTTTTGACTGTTTTTATCTTCAACAGTTTAATCCTGAGACATAGTAACACAACTACCATGGTCTCAGCATTACAGAGAAGTGAGCAATGCTTCTCTGTAATGCTACCTCACTACCCCTAAGCCAATTTCCTCTGATAAAATCAGGTATTATTTATCTGTGCCTAGCATGGTGCCAGTCACAATAGTAGGTCTTCCAGCCATACTGGGAAGGATGAAAGGGATAGAGGCATGAAAGAGCCCCAAATGCCCTGCCGCTATCCTAGGACCAAGCTCTTTGAAGGCAAGGCCAGGCTTTGCAGTGAGTACAGCTCACAAGAAGCCCACACACAACCACGTAGATAGGCAAAGCAAAAGCTTGCTCCTGTGGGAGAAGCAAATGAAAGCATAACACAGTTAAATGATACATAGTTGTGAGATCATATGCTGTCATCAGCTAAGGCTGTAATGTGTAAAATCAAAAGACATAAACTAGTGTAACAGTGATGGAAGAATGAGGATCAGTCTGGCAGGGCACAGGCCAAGGGAATTAGATTTTGGTTTCTCCTTTGCAGTCAGAATCTGGACTGACGTATTGAGCCATTATCAGAGAACATCTTTCCCATCCAAGTGTAAAAGGCATCCTCCTAATCTTAATACCACATGCTACCTCCTGGTCCAGTCATCTCTCTCCCTACCTCCAAAAGCAAAAGCTGAGCCACACATTGTAAGCACATGCCTGTAATCCCAGCTACTCAAGAAGTGGAGGCAGTACAATTAGGAGTTTGAGGCAGTAAGTGAAACCCTATCTCAAAAATAAAATACAGGGCTGGGAAGGTGGCTCAGTGGTAGAGTGCTTGCCTTGCATGCCTGAGGCCCTGGGTTCGATTCCTCAGCACCACATAAGCAAAACAAAGAAAAAAGCCGGAAGTGGCGCGGTGGCTCAAGTGGTAGAGCACTAGCCTTGAGCTGAAGAGCTGAGGGACAGCGCCCAGGCCCAGAGTTCAAGCCCCATGACCGGACCCAAAAAATAAATAAATAAATAAAATAAAATACAAACTAAACAGTTAGGCATGAAGCTTAGGTAGTAGAGCTCTTGTCTAGCAAGCCTGAGGTCCTGGGTTCAATCTTCAGTACTTAAAAAAAAAAAATGAGGGATAGCTGGGTGCTGGTGGCTTACGCCTGTAATCCTAGCTACTCAGGAGGCTGAGATCTGAGGATCGCGGTTTAAAGCCAGCCCAGGCAGGAAAGTCTGTGAGACTCTTATCTTCAATAAAGCACTAGTAAACCAGAAGTGGCACTGTGGCTCAAGCGGTAGAGTGCTCGCCTTGAGCTGAAGAGCTGCGAGACAGCGCCCAGGCCCAGAGTTCAAACCCCATGACCGACCAAAAAAAAAAAAAGAGGGTGTATTTTCATATCATTACTGCCTCCAAAGCTTTTCCAGCAAGGTGAGTCCTGGAGAGACACACAGAAAGAGAGAAAGAAAGACAGAGAGAGAGAGAGAGAGAGCTTATAGCTATCTTTATCCATTTTTCATTACTGCACAATAACAATGAGACAACAAACTAATTTAGAAAAAGCATTAAGGAGGGGAGGGGTAATTTGCAATGTAAAACTCAATGCAAATCTCAGAAATTGCTTCCCAAACCCCCAATTCAGCTTACATTGTCAGCTAGCTGTATTGATTGTGCTTATGTAATTTATTTGTTAGAATTCCTGCTAATGGACACTTCAGGATCATCTCATACACTTAATGTATCTAACACCCATTGATCAGGTCATTGGCTTATTGGTGATCTGCTTTGCTGCCAAATGATTCTCAATGATCGCCCTTTTTTTTTTTCATTATGCATTCTTATTCCAGGAGCAGCTTCTATTGTGTTCCATTACACTAATGGAAATTATTGATATGGAAATTGCTAGGCACTGTGCTGAAGAACGCAGTGATACGCAATCACATTGCATTTCTTCAAGATATAGATGTTCTTGTATAATGAGCAGTAACTATTGACATGTTGGGGAGATTAGTTAATTAATTTCATTCAAAGTAAAAGAACAGAAGCATCTTTAGAAACACTAAATATTTTGCACAGCCATGTATACTTTGATAAAAAATAAATAAATAAATCTGGGGAGTTTCACGTTTCTTTTTAACAGCTTGTACAGAACATGACTCCCTAGTTCCTGCTGAGTGCTTTTGACCAGTTTCTGTGAAGAAACTGAAGTACCCCGCTTTCGGATGCCCCTTCACAGACCACCAGAGACCACGATCAATGCAAACAGCAAAGAGTCGTTTATTGCAAGCTGGAGCTTGGTCCTCCGCGCACTCGGCAACCGGTGACACTAAGAGGCGCCGAGCATAAAATCAGCACAGGTTTTATAGTATTGAACAAATTAACTTTAAGGAACTTTTACATAAGAAATTACATGATTGGTTAACATTTAAAACAAGCTAAGGTGGGCAAATATGATTGGTTGACCTTTACAGAAAAATATCCTTGTTCCATAGCTTGACCGAAAACGGTTATGAGTCACACCTGGACTCACAGTATGCATGGCATGTTTCGCCCTGGGCTCTGAAGAACCGGTTGGTCGGAACATTATATGGTTTTAACTGAAACTCTTAGCTCATGGTCACTCAGAGGCAAAGTCACTTGAGGGCTAATACCTGCCTTAAGCAAACGCCATCTATGGCTCCAAGAATTGTGCATGGCTTTCTGTCATAAATTCCTAGCATTGGGGCTAAAGTGGGTCACGAGTTAAGTCGCAGAACTGAGATGGGGTCTTAAGTAAAATGGAATTGCTTAGGTTTTTCAAAACTAGTTACAGGTGGAAAAGTTAGCACTGGGTGCTCAAATCTATGTCATGTTACCTATTAAGTTAGCCCTGGTCACCTTTGGCTGCTGAGCACTTGAAATGGTGTTATGGGTGGGGTGGAGAGGGGCAGATCCTGGATTCTCGGTGTCTCCACCAAAGAACTAAATGAAGGCACACACGTAGAAATGTAAAATGGCTACACAAAGAAGAGAGGGGAGGGGTTGGGGGGAGAGAGAGATAGGGAGAGATGGAATATTTCCAAGCAAGAAATGGGAGTTAAAGACTCAAAATGGCAGCTGTTACCTGCTACCTTAATTCTTTCTCTGAGCTGGGAGAATTCCCACAATCTTGATTGTCTAGCAACCCCTAACCCTCAGGCAATGGATCTGGACAACCCAGTGAATGTTACTTAGTATTCTAAAATATGGAGATGTCTCTGGGCCTACCCTAACATAGAGACAATAGGGAGATTTAGGGCTTCCTTTTCTCAGATAAGTTTCTCACCTTAAGGTTCTCTACCCATTTAGAGAGTTGCCAAGTTTTTAACATTTCAAAGGAAAGGGCAGTTTTCTATAGCTAGCTCACCCCTCCCCAGACTTCCAGTCTGTGTACTTAGTATTTAAGGAGGTTTAACTGCTTTGTTAAGTTCCTTCTGGGTTCCAACTTCTGAATCTGGCCCCATTATTTTTTCTGACCCTTTTAAAAATATTTGTTTAAAAAATACAATTTTCCTCTCTCCTCATCACCTATCTCTTCTGCCATACTTCCAACTCCAAGTTATCTCTGAATTTATGTGCAAATAATCCCAAATGCTTCTGGTCCCAAGCATTTTTAATAAGGGATCCTCAGCCTGTATTGCCAGATGTGGCCAGCAGCTGCCATGCTGTTTAACACTGATAAAGGTTCACATTGTCCTAAAAATTTCTTTGGACAGTGCTAGCCTAGCACATTATGCACTACGCAAGTACTGGGACTGAGAATTCTCCCTTCCCTGCTAAGCCACTGCCCAGTAAGGTGCAAAGAAATGACATGAGATAAAGTCACATCAAAAGTAAAACTGTGCAAATAGTGATAACAGGTGGCAGGCAAGGACTGTTATTA